>NW_009227371.1:6753-25163 GCF_000690835.1 Fulmarus glacialis | reverse complement strand
CTTCCTTTATTCTTTATGACTCCACTGAAGAGAGCAAGTAGCACCATTTTCTACCCCTGGAACAAGTGAAGGGTGCTGGAATGCTGATGGCAATGGTCAAACATTTCTGGATTCAAGGCTCCTACAGAAGCTTTGCCATTCCTCAGCGTAAACAAGAGCACATGGGATGGGTCACTGGGGAATTTTCCTAGGGCCCTTCAACTCTTAAACACAAAAATAAAGGTATTGCATCTAGCATAGCACTTGTGAAGAAGGAAAACAATGCTGCTTAGTTGATCTAAAATTGTTTCAGCTTTCTATGAGTCTTCCAACCTCTTGTAGCTCTTGTTGTACTGCTAAAGAACAATGGTGGGACCAGAATAAAGCATGCTCTGTGCAGCATCTATTCAACGCAGCGAATTGGTCCCTCTATCTGTAGAATACATATTTGTAAGTTACAGTGATTACCTGGAAGCAGTTTAGCTTGAATTTTGCTTAGTCTATTGGACATGCTGCACTTCTTTCTGTTTCAAACTACTGTTTTGTAATTTGCATAGAACTTTTATAGTCGTCTTGTTCCAAACCTGTATGGCATCTACAACAGCAGCCTGATCAGTAGCCTAAACAGTAATATAATAGTATCATCATCCATTTTCTGATATCAAATATGCGAGCATTGCCTACAAGACAAGATTCCACAGTGGGTTTTCATTTTGACTTGTACCTCAAGAGAGAAGAAAGCTGGCTGGATTTCAGGCCCATCCTAATACTATGATCAAAAAGGGCGCAGAAGGGAGAGCATATTTAAGGTTCTTCTCATTTAGTGAAACGGAACAGAACATGCTGACTTAAGAATTACAGTTCGTTCAACAGTTACATTTTTTCTTATACATTAGCTTCTTAGGCTGAAATAAGATGTTAAAAGAGGTCAGTGAAAGCATCAGCTGAAAGTTTTCACTAGAGAAAATAATGAAATAGAAAAGTCACAGTGAAGACCAGCATTTTTATTTCTGATGTTGCTTTAAAAAGATTTTTTTGTCCTGTAGACATGCAGTGTAAAAGTTTCCAAAAGAACTTCCATGCTCCTGCTCTTTTGAAGGAACCTCTGATACAATACTTGAGATGTGGATGAGGATGTAAAAAGTGCATTTGATCATCACCGTAACTCCTGGTGTGACCTTATTTGATCAGGGAGCCTTTAGGGGTTTAAACTTCCTTACAACCACCACAGAGAGATTTCTGTGACTCTTCTAACACAGGAGTGACATACTGCATATCATAACAAATGTATCAAAAGAATTTGAGAGAAAAAATAGTTAATGAAAAAGAGGTAAAGTCGCAGTATTGCTAAACCAGTAAAGCATATTTCAAGGCAATTTGCTGAAGGCAGCCAGGAGATATGATATACTTTTCTTTTTGGGTGTAGTTTATCTGGGGAAATAAGGGCAACTTCAAATTTCTTTGGGGGGAAGAGGTGGTGTTGGCATTACAAGTGTCTTGATTACTTTTCTTTCAAAAAATACAGAGAGCTTTTTAGATGCTCTATCATTACTCTAATTTTATTTAGAAAAGCCAACTATGAATAGGAAGATAGAACTTGACCAGCACTGTAATATTTCTTTTAATATAGTTTTGTTTAAATAACAGCCATTCCTGAACCTGCTTTTGGTTTTTGAACTAAATACCTGAAGATTTTATAGTCCTCATCAAGATGAGACTTGAGAGTTTGCCTTGATTTTCCTAAATTTTAATTTCTAAAACTTCCCTTTACCTTTTCATTTTTTCAAAAATGTAATCTACACATGGAGATGGCTGGAAATACACGTAGACATTGGTCCTTCTCATTTTCAGGGATAAAATTTCAGGAAAAAGGCTCAGTTGGAAGCTTTTTCCTGGGCTTTCCAGATAGTGCCTCAGGAACAGCATGATGAAGTGAAATTAGCAGGCTACATACTGTTTTATAAACCAGCTTCTCAGTCCCCATTAGAATCTGTGTGTTGCTGAAGGAAACCATTTATACTCATAAGAGCTATTTCATACTGCCAGGAGACCGACTACCTGCACAGCCCATTTTGCATCTAATCATGGAAACATGTACGTACAGAAGAGTTTGGTTCTGCCAGAGACCCAGAGCTTCGCAACAACCAATTCAGAATCTGTTCATGCAACTAAAGCAACTTTCAAACCACTTGCAACAAGAGCTCGGAATATTATTGTTACAAGTATGATTACACATTAATATCTCTTTGCAAATCCACATAAGGGGTAGATCCATAATCAAAAACTCACAAAATAAGTAGGCTATTAAAGTAATTTCTATCTAAAGGCATTTTAAAAGAAATCAAATGCTTTTGCAGTTTGGAGTGCCAAATAAGTGCAAGAGGAGTGTCACTGGAAAGACATTTCTTCTTTTTCTATCATTTGTGCTATTCAGAAATACATATATTTGGATGAGTTATTTAAGTAAACCTCTCTTCCAAATTGCATATCAAGAACTAATGCATGCTCATTTGTGAGTTCTGCGCAGTTTATCTGAAAATACTAGAGATACTCAGGTCAATCTAATAGCCTTATAATTGATGGGCATACTCTCTCCAAAAAATTAGAACACCACTTTGCATACAGCAATCTGAAGATTTTAATAATTTATTTTTCTTTCCTCCAAGCACTATCCCGTTTGGTCTTCAAAAGATATGAGTTCATAGGAGTCTGAATCATATCTGATGAGCTGGACAGAGTTACAGGTTTTTCATTGTCTATGATAATTTGTGCTTATGAACACACTTCACAGCACATTTTCACATCAGAAGTAGAGACTGTTTAAAAGCAGTATTTCCCCAAAGTTTGATAAGCTCTTTAATAGCATATTAATTCCTTACACTTCCCAGGGTTTTTTACTGAACCTATCCCTGACCAAACATCCCTCCTTCAATGTTTTGGTCTTTTGTGGTTTTTGTTTTGTTTTGGGTTTTTTTGTTTGGTTTTTTCTCTTTTTCTTTTTTTCTCATTCTCTATTATTGTGCAAGGATTCCCTTTCAATATATTCCATTTAGCATTCAACTGTATGCATTAATAACCTACACCTGGTCACCTCTACACCATCTCATAGTCCCCTTCTGACATTCTGCTCTTCCTCTTGTTTTTTTCACCCTACCTCTCCAGAATGCTGCAAATTCAAACACTACACCCTTTTTCAGCTTCATCATGGGTTCAGAGTTTTATATCCTTTATGAACTGTGTCTGTTATTTTATTATCTCATATTTTTATGTCATGAAGCTTTGTTCGGGGAAAAATTTTTCTCTCTCAATAGTTATTTGATGATTAGTGCTTATATCTGTATGTCTTAAGTGATTCCATTAGCTCTGAAAACAATTTACAGTACTATAAAACTTGTGCATTTTACAATTCATACAGAATATCTTTTGTTCTACCTCTGAATTTTTGTATGTTTTTATGTTATTAATATTTACACATTATACATCCTTCTCATGCTGTAATAGCTGGTTCTTCTAACTCTTACCTTTATACCTACTGCAACTCTTATCCTTTTTGTTGTTGTTTCTCAGTAATCCACTAGTAAAATTTACACATAGGCTATTTACATACAGGGGAAGAAAATCTTGGTGCTACACCTCTGCATTTGTAATACTGTGAAGAGATTTCATAGTTTATTCTGCACATTTATCAATACAGTTCTCTAATTGTCATTACTTGGAAGGTAGATATGGTGATGAATGGTTATATCAATACTTTATGATTTCTAACCATCTTTTTCAGTTATGATTTAAAAGTCTTATATCCCTTAAACATGCAGCTAAATGCTGTATAAATTTTGATATTGCACTTCTGTAATCAACTAGAACATTGCTGTTGACTTCACTCAGCAAAATGTGAGGCTCCAGGGAGAAAGATTTCTGCTTGTGAGCACTTCAAAACGTAGGTATCACTCTGGAGTGTTTTTTCTTCAATATAGAACCATAAAAGCTGCTCATATCCTATGTCCATGGTAACAATTACTGTCTCTAGTGTGTGGTTTTTAAAACATGCATAGAAGTCTCCTTAATTCCCATTTTCAACAACATTTACAGGTTTACAGTTAAAAGCTTTTTACTGCCACCTGAGTGTACGTTTTCATCAACAAAAGCTGAAAAGTGTTGGGTAGTTAAGTTAGCTCAATTACAACTGGAAATGGGTCTTGGCTTTCTCTTTGGATGGAGGTTTTTTTGCCAATTTCCCTCAAAAAAAAAAAAAAATTTCATAACCACAGAGAAAACATACTAAAATGCTAAAAATACAGTACAATATAAATTGCATCCATAATTTTTCTGTTCTTCCCTTGTGTGCCTCACAAACATCTCCAGCAGACTAGCCTATGAGACACACTCATTCCATGGTAGGAAAGAGACTATTTATTTGTTTTTCTGTATGAAGAGTAAGAGAAAGGCTAAATCATTGCAGTATCCATGCCTTGCCAACAAGCCACGATGTCCATTTTGTATCAGTCTTTGAATAATTATGACTAAACACAGCTGAACTGAATTCCATTCTCTCTCTCTCTTCCTATCCCAGATTCCATCATATTCAGATCCTGGCCCCGGCTGTGTGTCTAGATCTTTCTACAGCGTTTTCCTGTGTCTTTTCCTGAAGTTTATATGCCGATGCAAAGTTCCCATAGATATTACACCATTTATCCTCCCTTTTGCATCATCGATGATTATTCACTCTTTAATTTCTGGAAGAATTGCAATGTAGCGTTCATTTCTGGTTTAAACCGACTGTCTCTATGAGTCAATGCCACAAGACAACCTTACGACCTTCATTCCAGGGCCACCTCCTCTGGAAGAAGATTTATCCCCGTGCCTGTAATATTTTTACCATATCCCTGACACAAGATCATGGTGTAAATTAGGATGCAGAAAATGCAGATAAAATAAAAAAATAAAAAAAATCACCCCAAACAAACCATCCCAAACAAAACCAAACCCAATCTGAATTACCTTAAAACATCCAAATTCTGAGATGATGGTATTATTTAGCTGCAGGTCTCAATGCATTTTAAAAAGATAGATATTGTTATTGAGGTAACTGCAGTACAAGGATTCCTAGAAAATTGGCTCTGTGGACCCAGACTTGGTTACCTCACTCTGCAGGCTAGTACAAGTAGACACAAAGCCTCTAAGACTCGACCCCATGCCTCACCTCTGGGGTCCACTGTTGCTCTAGAGAGATGTCAGCTCACACATACAGGAGAGTGGTATAATGATCTTTCACAGATGAGGAAAAAGTTATAAACATGTACTAGAGCATGGAACATTAGCACTTTAATTTTTACATTTTCCAGTTTTAAAACTCAAGACTAGCAATTTAAAAAAGAAATGTGCAGAGATGAAACATTCCACTTTATGACTTATTCTCAAGTGCCAGGCTGACAGAGGGAGATGCGGTATAGAAGAATGACACAGAAAAGCCCTTGGAATTAAGTGCATTGTCCTCCAACAAAGATCTGTGTAGACAGATGCAGTAGAGAAGATGGAGTGTCAGAGCCCTCATCAGCATTTGGGTAATTCTCTCCATCAACTTGAGTATATTTCCAGATTCTCTACACAGGGAGACTCACCAGAAAGCAGGGAAAAAGAAAGCTTGTTTGTTTTTAAAGCAGAATCTTCTACTGTAAACAAGCCTAGTTCTTCATAGTGAGTTCAATTTCTTTCCTGTGTTAGCATTCAGAAAGGGAAACATTGCCTCCATTAGGCTTTTGGGGAGTTTACTTTCCAGCCCATTTGGCCATCAATTAAAATTAAACTGCCAGGTTGTGTTTCTCTACATGGTAAAAAGTCCCTTCAAAAACTGACTCCAGTCTTCCTTCTAATCCTCAAACATGTACATAAAGAGCAAATCATTGAAGTGTTTGCAAATCAGATCATAGCCTGAAAATCTGAAAAGCAATATATGCTGCCGTCTACAAGGATGGAGAAAGAACAGAATTGCTACAATCCCAGATGGCACTAGAATTAAATGAATCAAAAGGAACTCAATTGTTTTTAGTTTATATAAAGGTGGAGCTGAACAACAAAGGAAAAATACTACCAGGAATTCTGAAGTGGGATGGAAAAGGAACAACCCAAACCTAGCAAGTTTTCCATAACGTAATCATAAAAGAGAAAATCAGGAAAACAGTTGATTTGTTGGGTTTTTTTCATGTTGTTTTCATTTTTGAGTGGGAGATGAAGAAATCTTTTTTTTTCCTTTGTAATTTTTGGTTAATAATATACTGAAAGCCATAAAGAGAACAGAGGACATCTGATTCAAGTCAGCAAGGAAGCTAGATTTCCTGAAAGAAGACATGATTAAACGGAAAATCATAATGAGGAATAATGAAGAAAGATCCTCTTCCCTCTGCAAGACCCTGCGTTTTCTGTAACCTCAAAGCCAAGTTAGAAAGGTGTGTGACTAGTTCTGGCAGCACTGGAAGAGTTAGTCTTACCGTTAAAATTACCGTGAGAAGAGAGAGTACACCTTCAGAGCAAAAATACCTTGAGGTCCAGCTTTGACACTCAAGTGTTTCTAACAAAACAGTGATCATTACGCAGCATTATAAAATGAAGAGATATGTACTTCGCTCTGAACAGGTGAAGGATTTATAGAAATTTAGGCTCAGATTCTTATCTCAAGTCAAATAAATTCACAGTAACTCAATAAAGTTGCTCAGATGTAAGCAGATGAGGCTACAGGCGTAGATATATGATGTATGAGACATTTGCAGCCTTGCTGAGTGATGTTATCAGTTATGAACTGAATCTCAGACTTGATAATCAGGTGAAACTCCCATTAGCTTCAGTGATAGTTTTGTCCTGGTGAGACTAAATAATGACTGCCCGTTTTGGCACACTTCTTTACACTTGCTAGACATCCCCAATAGCCCTGACAATGGATATGCAGACAATGTCGAGAAACTATTTATCATCTGCCAATCTAGCTATCAAATCTCTCTCTTTGCCCCCGGCAATGTCCATGCATTGTACATACAAAAATCTGTTCCGTATCAAAAGCTGAAAGTGTGGGAGCAGATGTAAATATATTGAATGAAGTAAGAAAAAAACTGGGACTGGGAAGTAGCATGGACACGCTTCCATATCATAACTAACACATTAGAGACTTAGACACTCTTTTCATTTAAATTGTAGAGCTGCACGGTATTTGTTCTGTTGCAGATTTCACGAGTTTTAATTCGTCTAATTACTGATTAGCTATGCCACTACTGCCATTAATAACTCACAACTGGCTACAGTTAGTAGAGGAGTACAGAGTCCAAACCTCCTTCCTTATCATGGAAATATCAGAAATAGTACTTCTAGCTCTAGATATCCCAGGCACCGTAAGAAGCAACTGAAAGCAATTAGTGTTTAATTATGAAATAGGCATTAAAAAGCGTAACTGTTCTCTTCTGGATACTATCAGAAATATAGAGTTGTAAGACTGTGCAAAAATGATTGGCAGTAGTTCCTTGTTTTTAGAAAGCAGCAGGATAGCATGTATCTCTTCCCTACAGCAACACAGCCTCTTCTGTATTCAAAATTGAAAACATACCTTTGACTATGGGGTACCAGTCTGCATCCTCAAGTTAAATCCACCTATAAAGGGAAAGAAAAACCAACAGCTTGAGTCATGACTTGATGGGTGCAATGAGCACAGAAACCTAGCTGATCTTTCACAATCACATGTAGACTCTCCTCTCCTAGAGACATATTTAAAACTGTACGGGTAAGATGTACGCTTACTGTTTCTATTGTTCCGAAATGCAGAAGTCTGCATTATACAGAAAGTATGAATAGACTGTTATAGCACTTAAGCTCGAAAATAAATTAACAGCTATGCACCCTTGGTTTTCTGTCTCCAAGGTTACCACTCATGTTTTTCACGAATGCTACTGGTTACTTCCTTCATTTCATTCTTGTTTACTTGTTTTGTGTACATAAAAATAGAGATATTAAAAAAAAATATGCATTACAGATAGTTGCCATTTACAAATGAGGACAGAAGGTTAGGTGCCAGTGACAAATTTGCCAAGTATCTTCCTTCTCAGCACAATCTGTGAAAAGGGCTCAGAAAGCTACATGGCACATGGCAGCTGATGTTTATGGCTCTAATTAAAGTCCTGGATAACAAAACCCTGCCAATGCCAGTTTTTCACACACAACCTCGAGAACAAAAGTGGCAAGAAATGTTTAGGGAAAGCAAAAAGGCAAAGAAGATTCTCATGATTAGAAACATGTAAAATCCACAAATAAAACTGTGCCACAAATAACATTTGGCATGATAGGGTAGTGCCTAATTTTGGAAGCTCCGTGGGGCCAAGCCTGTCCTTCTGATAGGCTTGCAGACTGTGTTGCAAAAAGGACCTTCGTCTCAGGACTGAAGCTATTTGGGGCCATCAAAAAGAGGCAAGAGTTGCTATAAGCACTTGGAACATGATAAAAGAAAGTCTGTATTTACACTGATAGTATTAAATAAGGCTTCCGAAACTCTGTTATCTTCCTTTCAACTGGAGAAAAACCCCACTTTGGTAATATAAATCCATTAGATCCCTAGAGATCTTTTGCAGTAATGGCTTAATGTTTTTGAACCAGACAGACATGCATTTACTCTGCCTGTGTTTTGGGCCAAAACTACAACTAATAAGACCTGCAATTCCATTGATTTCAACTGAACTACAGGGTTTTTTTAACATACCCGCTGAGAGTCTAGCCATTTGGCATGAGGAACAAAGACCACACAAAGGAGACATGTTTCAAATCTCAATATACACTCATCCATTCTAGAGAGCATCCTGTAGGACAACATGAGCGTTTGAAATAGTAGATGCTAGATTCAAAAGAGGGTGGTTTGCAAAAACACTATAAATATCAAGTCCGCTGTCTATATTCATAATTTCTTATCTATCAGAACTACGAAGTGGAGAAACTGTGAACAAATGTTTCAACGGATAAGTACAAACATATTTTTATAACATCTGACTCATAAAATGGTATAAATACTCTTGAAAACATTGTGATTTGAAGTAAGGACACTTAAGAAAGAAGAAAGGTATTAGTTAGGGAACAAAATATGACTCAGAGGAGCCTGGCGGGAAGAGAGACTGGAAGGAAAAGGCAAGACTACAATCATTAGTTTCCCAAGTGCACTGAAAAACAGAGGAGGTAACTCAAGAGAAATTTCATGCTGAACAGAACTTGGTTTACTCTTCTTTTTCCTAATATATAACCTAACCGTTTGCTTTGCTGGATCCCATCTGTTCTCATCTTTCAGAGTGCTCTCAGGTGACTTTGAGGAGCCATAAAGCACATGGGTAAATAAACCAACAAAAAAAAGGTGCACATAGTCTTCAGGTACATGCCACTTTGGGCAGGCTTACTAGTGCTGGGAATTTGGATCTCTTTTCCACCAAACTGAAGTGTTATGAGGACTGGCACACACCAGGTCTCCAGATGAGTTGTTTCCTGCATATAAGGCAGAACCCTTCCGACAGGAGAAAGCCAGCAGGGAAACAGCTTGTCACCACCAGTGACTCTGAACTGTCATACTCTGTAGTGGCAGGTCTCTGAAAACCCTGACTTCCCATCTTGCCAAAGGAAGGAAGGGTGTTACCAAGCTGAAAGTTCATATTCATCATATCATAATCCTCACTCTGAAGCTCACCAGGTTAAATGTTGCGGAAACTCCCCTTTACCTACTGGAGAATATTTTCAGAATCCAATACCATAAATTCCATATGTGCTATCAATTTCATCAAGCACCAGAAAAAAAAACTTTGCACAAAAGTGCAGGAGAGAGGAAATCTGACATAGATATTCTTTAAAAGAAAGAAAAACGACACATGAATATGGCGAATTCAGGGGAAAGATGACTGAGGAATTCCATTTTTCTGAAAGTACAGGGAAAGTCTCTGGATGTAGTACCTTTCTCACTCAGCACCAAAACATAAGTCTGAAGACATATGGACCATAGTCTATATATAGAAAACAGATGTACAACAAAGTTGCTAATGCTTCGTCTTAAACTAGTCTATCCCAGTTGATTTAAGCTAAGTAGGTTTTCTTCATAATTCTTTTATTCCTACCATGTACATTAGTTATTGCAGATATTTGTTACCATAGTAATAAATCAGGCTGTAGCAGTACAACTGAAATGCTATCAAACAGTACTGTAACTAAAAAAGCACAAATTCAGGTAGTTATTTTTCATTGAGTATTTACTAATTTTTATATTATGTTTTAGATTATGTTTTTTGTAAGTATTTTATTCACAAGAATATCTGGGAAAACCAAAGGGTTTTCAAATCAACATGCATATTTAAACCAAATGTAATAGCATAATCAATTTTAAAATGCTTGGGTCTGTCTCAGAAAGGCAATAAAGCGCGTATGCTGCTCTAAGCATCCCCAAGTGGTTTGGATTAACTTAAACATGCTTAAGAAATACATATACACTTACATACTTCACTGACTAGGAATCAGGGGTAACTTTGATTTCAAAGGGAAAGGAAGGAATATATCATCCTTTCAGTCCGGAGGAAAGATTCAACATTTTAAGTTTCGTGTACAAAGCTTTTTTTTTTTTAATAATTTGTGGTTCTATCTTGAATATAAAAGTCATCTGTTGTTATAGGCCTGGAATGCACCTTAATCTTTCTTCAGCTTTTTTCACAATAATTGTGTTTAGTGCTAAGCTTTACTGTTTTTTTCCCCTTTCTTTTTAAAGTCTCACATGCTACAGTATATACATCCAGGGCTATTAAAGTACTCATCAATACCCAGAGGATACACTGGGGCAGGTAAGTATTACAGCAGCCCTATTAAAATACCTCTACTTGGTATGAAATTGCTTTACAAAAATTTCAATTCTGGAAAATTAAATGAAAAACAGAAGAAAACCAAGCAGATGACCAGTATCCCTGAGAGGTACCTAATGTCTTTCACATCAAATTTATCATATTGTTTTGGCAACTGCACACGCTCTGTGAATCTGAGATATTGACAAAATATCTCTTTCATCACAGAAAGACCACAAAACAGAACCAGGATGCATCATGTCATTCTAGGGGCAGAGTGGTCATGAAAATTTGTATAAAACTCTTTCGGTGTGGAAATTGTTGTATTATAGGATTTTTAATCATCTTAAAAAAACAAAACAAACAAAACCAAACCAACAAACAAAAAAACCCCCCCAAAACCCCGATAGTTTTGTCTGACGTCTCCGGTTCAGGAAAAGATGCATTGAGTTTGTTGGGATTCAGCATTGCTTCTCACCAACATGGTGGTGTGTATCTCAGCTCTAAGAAATTCTCATAATCGTCTCCTCACGGATCTCTCCTCCTCCAAAGGCAACCTCAATAATCCATGGCTGATTTGCTAAGATCCACAAACTTACCATAATTATTGGTATTTCTATGCTTGATGTTACCAGAGGCTGAAAAAATAAGCTATAAGGGAATGATACTGCAGAGCAGAATCTATATTTTGCTGTTGGCATGCTTAGAATTTAGCAGGGCATATGTAATTTCCTCTATTGACTCATTTATCCTGAATTCATGTTACGTAGAATGTAATTTCTATTTCTCATCAACTGGATTCACTTAATACTGCACTGCTTTATTTGAAATTACATATGGTTACGAAAAATCAGATGAGAGCATAAGATAGGTTACTTACTTTCTATCAGTATGCATGATTTTCTTACACACACTCACACACTCCTAAATTTCCAATTACCCAAAGCAAAACTTTACACAAAGTATACTCTAAAAAACAGTAGGGACAGATTTTTCACTCTTAGGAAAGCCAATTTCAAATGAGAATCACAAATACAGAACAAACAATTCCAAATAGCACAACCTCTCCCTACACAAAGCAATGTTACTTCACAATGTTCTTATTATGTTTAGATACCTAGAGATACTCATTTTGCTTTATGATTATTCCTTCAAAAATATTCTTTATGCATGAGATTGACTTTAGCAAGACAGGTTCACGTATACAGGAAGTGACTGCCTGTGTAACTGGCTTATCTGTGAAGAGCTGTTTAATAATTTAACTCTCAACTTTTGCAATCACACAGCTCATAATTCACTTCAAAATTTTATGCAACAAAAATTTCTTCTTGCCCCTTGCTTAGCTCCGCCCCTTGCTTAGCTCCAAAATAACGTCCTCACATAATAGAACAGGGTGCTTTACTACATCAGTTTGGGGACGACCGAGGGAGATTAGTCTTCCGATACAGAGAATATATCACTGTCATCACTTCTCCTAAAGATTTTAAGTGTAGATTTTAAAATGCAATGACTAAGAAATTTTCCCAAACTCACTGTGCCAAGCTTTAGTCCCCTTCAAACACAAAAGGCTATGCTTATTTTTCCCCTCCCTTTTTTTTTTTTTTTTTTTCCTTTTTTTAAAGCCATGAAATTACAGCTGTAAATACTAGTTTTTTATGCAGGTAATTGTTACTTCCTACAGCATGTTAGGAAATAATTGCACTGAATTATAAAAAAAAGTGAGACAAAAAGATGAAAAAGAAACTGGAACAACTATTTTCATTACATACAGAATTAATTTTAAAACATGGAAATAATCTTATTAAAACTGTAACTAGCATAAATAATGTAATTTTTCTTCTGCTTCCACAATGCTTAGCATAAATCTATTAAAACCCCCAAAACTACACCAATAAACTATTGATGTTATTAAACTAAATAGTTCAGTGTCAGGAAACAAAGTAAAATTCAAAACCAAACATCAAACTAACTATGCAAATAATATATCCATGCAAATAATAGATGCTTTAATTTTTTGCCCAAACAAAAAAGAGAAGTTTACAATAAAGTAAAAGCTTTTGTTATCTGTTTTACTGAGAAGAACTAAAACATCTTTAATACAGAGAGACTGGAATTAGAGGGCTAACCTTGGCTGCAGGCAACTGATATGGTTGCTATTTCAAGGTGTGCACCCAAGACATGGGTTACAAAGCTTTACAAAGGTGTCCTTTGCTGCCCACAAGCCTTCAGACTCACATCTGCCCTGCCTCGGGGCATGGGCTGTGTGTGCCAGTGCACGAGGGCAAGGGGATCTCAAGAAAATGGCAGTCATGGGACCACACTGTCTCTCACAACAGCATCCTCGCTATCCCCAGCCTACAGAGCTGTTCTTTGTCTGTCTCATTCATGAAATTATTGCTTCAGTAAACACATGTATTGCTACAGAAGATTGCCTGGGGCTACAGCACCGTTTCTGCTGCAGGGCCAAATAGTCTGTTCTGTTCTCCCATGTTTTGCAAGAGGAATGCCTTTCAGTTATGCAAGACAAGCACTGTCTGGACCCATACGGCATTCAGTCACACTCTTAAAAGTCAACAGAGCTTTGCTAGACACAGATAGATGCTGAACTGGTCCCATAATTCAGAGAAACTAACTCGGTTACAGTTCATTATTAACCAACACAATTATAATTCATTATTTTCAAATATTATACCCTTAGAGTCACATAATTTTTCATATTTGTAAAGCTCTCGAGTTTTCCAGTCTTTGTATTGATGGCTAAAATTTTAATATATGTAAAATAAAATATAACTTCTTTTCTTAAGTTAGGAAACTGTTGGCCTTTACAATTAAAAGTTGACCTGATACAGTTAACAAATCTGGATTCAACCAACTAAAAGGGTTAATTCTACACAGCTCTATTTTTAATAAGATATCAGTGCCTCACCTCCACCCAGTACATATACTGAAGATGTTTGAGCTCCATTGTTAACCAGAAACTGAGTGGCATCCCCTTGGGACGCAGGCCAGAAACCAGGCTGCACAGTATCTGGGCTTTTCTGAGTTCATATTCACAACCTGAATAGCAAAGGGAATAACCAAGTGATACAGAAATTTCTCAGGATGCACTAAACCCTCTTCAGGCTAGAGACAAAGGCAAAAGACCAAAACCTATTTTGACACCACACGAAGCTACTTATTGGTCACTTAAGGAGGGGGGAGGGGAGGCGCAAAGTTTACAAGCTCCGTCCCTCAGTCTCACTGCTCTAATTACCAGACAGTGCTTCTTGCACACCAAGTTCTTTGTGTGAGAGCCAGCATAATATCCAAATGCCTGGGCATTTACAGGAGGCCACAACTGCTTTACATGAGCAGACTAGATCAGGTCAAAGGTCTGTACAGCCTCAACCAGCCTTTGATGCTGACTATGCGCTAGAAGAAAAAACCCTGGAATTTTTATGCATAGGCTGAGCCAAGCCATACGTGTCCATTAGTGGCAAAAGGCTGAACAAGGCAAATGTGGGCCTGCTGGTGAATGAGGCGGATGACTTAGTGACAGCAGACACAGATGAAGCTAAGCCACTCAACAATACCTTTGCCTTAGTCTTCTCCAAAAAGGCCCCTCTACTCAGTTAAAGGGTTCAAAGAAAAGATGAACCATCAGTAAAGTATGAGGATTGAGGTAGAAATTACTTGGGAGAGATTGATCCTTTCAAGTCATTGGGATCCAACAAGTTGCATCTAAGGGTGTTGAGAAAACTGGGTGTGTCCTTGAAAGGCCATTCTCTGTCATTGTTACAAATTCATGGAGACCAGGAAAGATACCCAACAACTGGAAAAAGCAACTTCAAAAAAAGTCAAAAGGTCAATGTGGGGAACTACAGGCCAGACAACCTCTCTAAGTCACTCGAAAAACCATGGAGTGAGTCCTCTTTGAACACATTTTTAGGCATATAAAGGAGGATAAGGTGATTGGGAACAGTCAGTCTAGATTTATTGAGGATAAGTCATGCCTAACCAACCTGATTACCTTCTATGACAAAATGACCACATTTGTGGATGAGGAAAGAGCAATAGATATCATTTACTTTGACAAGGCTTTCAACACCATCTCCCACATTATTCTTGTTAGGTCATTACAGTCTGGAAGGATGGATTGAAAAAAATGGCTGGATGATTGGGCTCAGAGGGTGATGGCAAATAGGATGTACTCTACCCGGATGCCTGTGACAAGTGAAGCACTGCAGGGATCAATCCTGAGACCTGTCCTGTTTAAAATATTTATCAATGGCATGGAAGAAGTGACAGAATGCACCCTTTTCAAATTTGCAGATAACACCAAAATGAAGGCAACTGTCAATAGACTTGAGGGCAGGGCTGCCATCAAGAAGAATCTGTATAGGTTGGAGGAACGGGCTGACCAGACCTTTTTTCCTCCATGAGGAGAGGCCAGCAGTGCACCACGTTGCCCAGAGAGGTTGTGCTATCTCCATCCTTGGAAGTTTCCAAGATGTGACTGAATAAAGCCTTGAGCAATCTGGTCTGACTCCTAAACTGACTGCTTGAACTATACTGTGATTCTATCCTGCCTGCAACCTCTTGCAAACTGAAATGGTAAGAGTATTTCACTAGGTGACTCACAGGTTATGAGAACAAAAACATATTCAGCTGCCTTCACACACAGAGGAGAGAAAACTTCAGGCTAGATTTTGAGCAAACAGAGCTGGCCTGACTACATTTCTGATAATGGTTCTACATCTCAAAGTTAAAGGTGCCCAAGACACTTCTACCCTCCTGTACTCCTGAAAAATATTTTGGATTTGGCAGACAACTGCACTAGGCACTTGTCTTTTGCCCATTTCCACAGGTTTGTCTGCCACCCAGAAAAACTGTTCTCTGAAGAAGTCTTGAACAGGCACAAGAAGGAAAAAAACCAGAGCAAAACCTCAAATCAAAACCATGAGGTATCAATAACAAACTTAATGCTGACCACAACTCTAGATACAGTAACAATGACCTTCCCTGTACATAAGTGTCAAAAGAACACCACCAATACTCCTCTTTATACCGTAGTAGAGCTTTACTCTAGCGTTGTGGTTTAACCCCAGCCAGCAACTAAGCACCACACAGCCGCTCGCTCATTCTTCCCCGGTGGGATGTTTTTTTTGAGTAAAAGTGAGAAAACTCGTGGGCTGAGATAAAGACAGTTTAACAGGCAAAGCAAAAGCCGTGCACGCAAGCAAAGTGAAACAAGGAATTCATTCACCACTTCCCATCGGCAGGCAGGGGTTCAGCCATCCCCAGGAAAGCAGGGCTCCATCACACATAACACTTACTTGGGAAGACAAACGCCATCACTCTGAATGTCCCTCTCCCCCCACCCCCCGCCCTTTCTTCTTCTTCCCCTAGCTTTATATGCTGAGCATGACGTCATATGGTACGGAATACCCCATTGGTCAGTTGGGTCAGCTGTCCTGGCTATCCTCCCTCCCAGCTTCTTGTGCACCTGGCAGAGCATGGGAAGCTGAAAAGTCCTTGACCAGTGCAAACACTGCTTAGCAACAACTAAAACATCCGTGTTTTATCAACATTATTCTCATCCTAAATCCAAAACACAGCACTATACCAGCTACTAGGAAGAAAATTAACTCTATCGCAGCTGAAACCAGGACATCTAGAAAAAAAAGCCTAAACAAAACACTAATTAAACAAGAGCTATATGAAACTAGAAACTGTCATCTTCTTAGACTGGGATGAGTAAAATACCTTTTTACCCCCTGTACAAATGTCCTTTGTCTGCCAGTTACCACCTCATGACTTAAATTTACATCCATTGTAAAGAGTCTATTGAGTCACACTGCATAAGTTCAGCATATAAAAAGCAAATGCTTTTTTCTTCTCTTAGTCCACGGTAATATTCTCTTTTACCTAAACCTCCTCTGCTCTCTCCACTCTGTATCCTGTTTCACTCCCCCTTCCTCAAACCTTTTATTGTACATATGAGAAGAAACCTATTCCTGCCAAACTCTCTTTTCCATTCATTTTTAACAGTACAATGTGCCAAAGAGACTCTTAATGTCACACAGCTTTCACATGACTATAATGTTCTGAATCTGTCTCTCTCTGCATTGACATTTCCTGTGTAGCAAAATGTTATTTGAAAGTTTGGTTCAAGTCTCTTTGGATTTATCAGAGTTACGTAAGACTGAGGAGAAAAAAACAAATACCCTATATATGGTGAGAAAAAACCCTCAAATGTTTTTTTTGGTGCTGAAAATAATAGACTATTGCCTTTTAATCTGACAAGTAAAAAGAGCTCTTAACATATCTTTGTTACTGCTTGTGAGAAAGGAGACAGTAAATTGACAGTCACATCTAACAAGCGTCATTGAAAATGTAAGTATATGGCAATCAAAGTGATCTTAAAATAACTGAAATCCTTCAATAATTTTCTGGTAAATTATGAAAATGTTATATAAACTTCCAAAATTTTCCTAATAATTAAACCTATTTTCTAGCACTTATGACCGGGGAAAAAATGTTACGAAAGGGAAAATAAGCATTTTTAGTAAAAACAGGCCAGCCAAGAAAAATAATCGATGTTGATTTTTTCCCCCTAAATTTAAATAATAGTTTGAATAAAATCAGAAAAATACTGAAAAGCAACTGCAGATTTATGGGCTGTGATATAACAAATCACAAATCAGTTAGTCAACTTAAACTGTCTACCTAAAAATCATACTTACTTATGTTTGAAAAGAGTATCAAAATTAAAATTAAGCAATTTTAAAATGGAGAAAATAAGGACAACATGAAAATTTTATGCAAACTGTAGACAACCAATAATTCCAAATTTCTATGCCATTTCTAAAATCCAGCCAGAAATAACACCAATGGTCTGAACAGTGCATGTTTAGTTGCAAGCTATTTGAATATTTAAAATATTTGACCATAATTGGACTCTTCTGAATTCACTACTACACTTTACTCCTTTATTGTCATCTGAAGGGCTCTGCTACAGCGTTAGGAATGTAGTTTCTTGCTGAAGGGTGACTATGGCTTGAGGGATTATGGCTCTCGGTACCAATGATAGCAATGGCATCTCTTGCAGCAGAGCTTTGTGTTCATGCAGATAGTTTTCAGTCCTAACTTGAATCTTTCTCTTACCCTAGTGAATATCAATCAACAGCTACTGATTACCAGTCACTTGTTCTTTATGTATTACAGTCAGGCCTGCCTACTCAGAGACTGAATAAAAGGACAGAAATTTACTATGCCCAATGTTTAACAATGCCTCAGCACTATTTTAACAAGTCCTTAAAATATGGGAAAGATTTTTGAATTAGAACTTTGAAGTATTATTCATATATCTGAAGTGTAGCCTTTACCGATTTGATAGGTTTTTTCGACTAGTGTTTGTATTACAGTCAGGCCTGCCTACTCAGAGACTGAATAAAAGGACAGAAATTTACTATGCCCAATGTTTAACAATGCCTCAGCACTATTTTAACAAGTCCTTAAAATATGGGAAAGATTTTTGAATTAGAACTTTGAAGTATTATTCATATATCTGAAGTGTAGCCTTTACCGATTTGATAGGTTTTTTCGACTAGTGTTAACAAC
>NW_009227371.1:0-6726 GCF_000690835.1 Fulmarus glacialis | reverse complement strand
AGGTCCCAAATCAACAAAGTGTTTACAAACATACTTAACTTTGCGTTTAAAAAAAACCCAAACTATTTAATTTACGACTGAAACAGGTGTTGCAAGTTTAAATGAAAACCTAAAAGTTTGACCTGAAAAATTTAATGTCAATTTTTGACTGATAACCTTTCAGCACCATCCCTAGATATTGAACTTAATGTAAGAAATGTGCAGCACTAGCATCTCTGATTTTACTTTACAAAACAGCAAGTATCAAATTAGTCAAAAGAAAAATTAACAATGGATCAACTGGTTGTGTAGGTGTTCAACAGGTTTGGAAGCTAGTGATAAATGAGCAAGGCTGTACTTTTTTCAAAGTAAAACTCACCTGGAGAGTACTGAGAGGGGGGCAGTCTATGCTATTACACAGGCAAAGTATTTGTTCTCTTTCACTGGGAATTCCTTTACTGGAATACTGCATGAAAAAAAAAAGAATAAACTGAAGGCCGGGGGGAGCTACAGGCTGTCTAGAAAAGGGCAAATGAAGAGAAATTAGAAGAACTGGAACCATTTAGTTCCAAGAGGGATATGAAAGACAGTAAGATTTGTTTTGAAATACGGCTTCTTTACAAAAAGCTCACTTTTGAGCCTTATTGTATTTTACAGTCTTTTATTTAGACATAAATATTTGAATAAAGAAAATTTAAAGTAGATATTTTAAAATTTCTAATTATATTATAAACACTTTTTTATAATTTAAGTATGATCTGAAATGGAATGTGCTCTAAATAGTATAATCCCAATTTAGTGTAATTTCTCCTGCACCCTGAGTGACAGATTTTTATCAACTATATGAATCATCTTTATTACTTCGCAGAAAAAAGGCCTATGTACTGTTTGGAAGGAGAACAAGAAAATGATCTTCCTCTTGCCCTATAAAATTCCAATTATTTTATAGCATAAGAAGAAATTAATCTCTTTCCCTCCCTTTTTGCTATGTAAAGTTCCTATTTTGACACTTTTAATATCTGTATTATTGAACCAATTTCAATAAAGAACAAGAATTACATGAAGGAAAATTGAAACCTCTCTGAAGTTGAATGCAGCTTATCTGACAGGCAGAAAATGGGCAGAGACAACTGAATCATGCAATTATTAAAGTCATCACCAGCAGTCAAAGACTAGATTGTCCAATAAAAAGGTCTGTAAAGATATTGATTACATCTGGGACTGAAATATCTCCTTGGTGCAGTTCACTGTAAAAATAACATACCAAAAGGAACGCCTCGGCCTAAGGATCCATTGAACTGTTTAAGACTATGAAATTCCTACCTGCTCAGATCTCCAGTACTTTTAGATTTCAGGTTTCATCAAAACATTAGTAGCTAACGAACACATTTGTCTTTCCTCATTGATTCAGACATGCCTACTTACTTCTTACAAGTGAGTTTTTTCATCAGTCTGAGAGAAATACTCTAATTCAGGGGCTTTTATAGACAAAAATATTCTTAATGTCAAACCTTCAGGATAGAGTTCCAACTCTAAGACAATTTAGGAAAGTTAAAGCAACACTTGTGCCTCACCAAGAGCAAGATGATATAATCAAAAGAAAGAAGGGACTGCCCCAACTACCTGCTGTAAAAGATGGTATTATTCAAATCTCCATAGGCACCTAGTCAAACGGAAAAAATCAGTACTTAGTGTTGAAAGATTCCACAGAAAAATCTTCTTAATGATTTAAAATATAATTCAGAATTTGGTCTTCAAGTTATGGGTTCGCTAGAATATTGAGAACATTAAGATCTCATCTCATAAATTCAGATTTCTGTGCCAGCAGCATTTAATCATTGGAAATAGACAAACTGGTAAATTTAAGCTATTCTACATATCACTGAGATGTCAATTCCTAATAATAGTATTAGGGTTCATTAATGTAGGAGCTATGGATGCAAAGTAGTCTTAAGATTTTTAAGATTCTTCCTAAAAACAAGAAATGGATCGAATTCTAGAATTCTTACCAGGCAGATTAACTGTTCATTCAGTGCGGCTCATGGCAGTCACTACTTGGCTCTAGCCCATCATTCACAAGGCAGCAAAGTTTAATTGCATCTGCAGTACCTAGAAACCTACCCATGCTTTCCTGAATTGCCATTTAGTGGGACTATGCTCTTCCCTGAAGAGACCAACATTCCCAGGTGACTGTGAGGGGTACTTTGATGTTTCACTACTCTAGACTCAGGTTAGCTTTGCAGATATCCAGCTGATTTAGGCATCCAGCAAGATGCCTAAGGCTCAACAATGGAATACTTCATATTGCACTTAGTCTTTACATAAATTAACACTGAAATCATAACTGTCTTGCTTAGCATGGCGTATGAAGCTACAAATAGTGTATCGGCATATACTTTTGAATATCTATGTACATCTCGGAAAAGGGGAAAGACACTTTAAGACTCTCACAAAAATGTTCCCTACTCATGGAGAGTAATTCCCTGCCTTAATTTGTTCTATGCTATCCAGTATATTTCCTATAAACTTCAGAATACTTTGTCTCACCAATTTTGAATGTGCTGCGTATTTTTACTTACAGAAATATTCCATCTATGAGTGAATGTCACATACTTTCAAGCACCATCCTTAAATTTTTACTGTGGAATGGTAACTTAGCATTGGTCATAGTAAACCAATAAATACTATAATTAGTCTTAATACTCTGCTGTGGGTATTTTACTTTCGTGTGTATTCTCTCTGCCCAGGTTTACACTGGATTGTTATATGTGACTTACCTTTGACAACCTTTTCTGTGATCTACATTTACAATGATAAAGACAGTTAACTTTGAAGTCATCCTCAAGCTCCAAAAGGCCAACCATTCCCACTGCAAATCGTTTTGGAGAGGATTCTAAGGTCATTCTAAGCATGGAAACTTGCTGAGCTTATGGATAGGAAACCAAACCTATTCTTCCCAACTTCCGTCCTCTCACCCCACACCCTCAGATTCTTTTTGCAATAGATCTGTGAGAAACAATCATAAAATTTCAATTTCTCTCTTTTACTTTCTTATTCTACCAGCCATAAAAATAGACAATCCCAAAAGGACATACAAGAAGTAAACAGCACAATCTGTACAAGAGCTCAGTTTCACAAGACATTCTAAGGAAAACTTCAAATATTAGTTACATGTTATTATAAAATCAGGAAAGGATGGTTCACATGACTCAGCTCAGGCAACATTCAGTTTAACCAGAAATGGAAATATAGATAGTCCATGGAAAGAGAGACTAACTCAATAAATAACATAAATGCTTCACTGTATCCTAATGAAGCCTTTTTCAATGTTCTGATTTTTCCCTTCCAGTTCTTTCAATCTGAAAATCACATACACTACTCCCTTAAACTCTCTTCTTACCTTTCAACAATTTCTTTTCTTAAAGTTCTATCAAACCAGATTACACAGTGGTATTTAGAAAATCATAATGTGATTACTGTACCCTTGACTTTTATTCATATAGTTATTGCAACAACCCTCAGCAAGGCACATATACATGCATAACCCTTGATCTGTAACTATCAGTCTTGAAATAGTCATCGAGATATATCCGTATAGATAAGCATGTCTCACATGTCTCTATCAGTATTATGAAGGGGAGATTTTAGGGATTTGGTTTTTTGGGGTTTTGGGGTTTTTTTCTCCTTAATAGCAGTTAACTAATTTCAAGTGTAGTATTTTGTTAATAATTTTTATGATTACTAAATGTTGCCAATGATCTTGATTATTAACCAACCTCAGTTCAACATAACCACTCTTGGACTTTCTAGCATTTTAAATTGCTGCTCTTGATTTTCATTGCTTGTGAAGAAACTCCCATGATACACGTCCTTTCAAGGTATTTAATCTAACCATGTTATAATTTTATAAGCGTTGGCACATCAGTGTGATGTTCTTTAAATATTAACACGTTTCATCACTTGTTTACTTAATTTCCTTTATATGGGATACACTACTAATAAAAACATTCTCTTTATTTCAAAATCAATTTCAATTGCAAATTTTCATGGTGAACACTCCTACATACGCAGAACTTGCATTGGTGAGAGCCAGAACACTACCCTGAACTACTTTTATAAATCATTACAGAGAATTATTGTAACATTGAATTTCTAAATCTAAAATGAATTTTTAATTTGTTTTAAAATTTAATGAAATTTGAGATTTTTATTTCTCTGAATTAGTCACTAGGTTAACAATTGAAAAATAATTAAATCCAGTTGCCTTTATAAAAACAATTTTAATAATGAGCTTGTTTTTCCTTTGAGAATTTTAATTATTCCCAGCACTAAACAATTTTGAAAACAAACCTTTCTGCCTCGCTGTTCTAAATGAGCTGATAGAGGGCAACTGAAAAACTCGAAGGGGAAGGGCGGGGAGTGACCAAGCCAACTATTTAGTGGATTAAATGCAACCAGTACACCCCATCAAAAGCAGAGACACTTCAGACTAAAGAGGAACTTTGGTTGATGCACTGTTAAAAAATAAACTTGCAGTTGTAAATCATTTATAGGCTTTCTTGAGAACATCTGAGCTGAAGAAAGGCCTTGTTCTCTTTACTACCAGGGACTCTGCTGCTTGGTACTGAGGAATCCACAGAATATCTAGTTGTCTCAGAAAATTCAAAAGTCCAGCTCAAGCAGAGAAGCTCCCTATGCTCCCTGCACATCCATAAGGGTTATGGCACAATTACGCTCTATTTTTCTTCAGGTATTTCATTGTTAGGCAAATCATGAGCTTCTTGGGATAGTCAATACAGTTCACAAGAAAGTCGTTCCATAAGAGGTCAGCAAAAATCCATACCAGAGATTTTAAAACCTTCTAACAACCAAAATTTTAAAAAGCACTGCCATTTTACACATGGTTATCTTCTGGACAAGGAAGAGGAAAAGCTATTCCCCTCTCTCAATACTGAATTGTTTCACTGGGTTACAGCCCACAGTGACACAGCAATTCATGTCTCAAATGAGACTCAACCATGCGCTGGTTATTACTAACAGTCTTCACCCACACACACTTACTTTCTCTACTCCAAAATTACTAAAATTTAGCTAGAAATAATAATTTTATTCCATTCAACATTCCCTCAGGTGGTTTATACGTGGCAGCTAGCATAATGATCAGCCTTTGCTGATTACTGACGGTTGTCAACTGTGCATATTGAAACAACTCTGAATTCTCAGGCAGTGGTACTAAAGCTTCCAGCTTCTCTCGAAATGTTTCTGCCACAGGAATCGCAGGAAACCACCTGATGCTGCAGAAGAGCAAGCGGGATCACATCTATGCACAGAATGACAGATACTCTGCTTCCTACTGTCCATGCCTTTCTCCAAATGTTGGTATCTCCAGACTGATGTGGGCATGTGTCTATCAAAATATCTCCTGGATCATTACATTGTACCAGATTTTGAAGATAAACATCTCAGTAAATAGCATCGATCATACCCAATCCTCCTGGCATTTTCTGTACTCTTCTAAGTATAACAAGATTTATGGGGGTAATAAGGCCAGCTCAACATAAATAGTACCGAAAGGCAAAACTCGATACTGATACCATTTTAATATAGTTACTCTAATAATAACTTGGCAAAGACATTTAATTTCATGCTTCCCAGATGGTATTTTCATAGCATCTCAGTAGCCAAAAACCCATAGCTACAGTTTGCCCAGTGGCAGATGTCTGTTTCATACCATGATAGCACATGGCAGGAGACAAGAGTTCCTGGTCCAGAAAACTTCTAGTGTAAGTATGTTTCAGTTGCATGTGGTTTTGCTATTTGCTGTTAAATGTTTGTGATGCATTTCCATGTTTGTGTTCGTAACAGATCAGATGTCTATGCTTACTGTATGTCAGACTGCCTGATGCAGTCTTTCATGCTGGCGGGAGGGTCGTTTTTCTGCAACCCTTTTCAAGTTTCTTTTTGGGGACAATTTATTACCCATTTCAATCTCATTTAAGCATTTACCTCATTACTACTTTTAACAAGTTACATTTAACTAAGCGCAATTAAAAACAGCTAGGAAAACACTGTCAGTTACACGGCTAAATCTCCAGGCAACACGCCCAGTGAAGTCCATGGGACTTGGGCCATACTATGATACTATATATATTACAATACCATTCTCATTAGCACCCTGCACTGTAGCACCAGGTGCCACACAAAGATACTTAAAACCCAATCCTTGCTCTAGAAATGGTATAAGGTATGAGACAACAGATAGAAACAGACCAACAGGGAATCATAGAATGCAACACTGTACTGATGCTCAGCGCTGCAGACAACACCCCCAGAGCTTCAGCAGCCTCATCATGGTTGAGTTGTTTTATGGCCATCATCAAGGAGAGAAGCATAAAGAGCTCCTACTGAGAGCGAGGAGTAGCAGGACAGAAGGGACAAAGGTATGTCTTCAAAATGGAACGTGTAGGTGGGGGGCTGGCATGAAAGGTTTATCCCACTTAGGAATCATCATTTTGTATGTGAGAATAGCATGGTGAGCTGTAGGCAATCCAGGAGATTCTTAAGCCACGTAATACACAGCCCTACCAGAGGGGATGCGATACTGGAGCTGTTGGCCACCAATGCCAGTGAGCTAATTGGTGACGTCAAGATTGGAGGCAGCGTGGGCTGCAGTGATCACACACTGGTGGAGTTCACAGTCTTGAGGGATATGGGTCACGCGAAGAGTAAAGTCAGGACCCTGAATTT
>NW_009227370.1:34794-36609 GCF_000690835.1 Fulmarus glacialis | reverse complement strand
TTATAATTATTCATAACTATTTTAAAATTCTTTCTTATCCAAATAATAAGGATGATATTAGCATCCTTGAGCAAAGTAATTATTTGCACCCAAGTCAATAACCTCCCTCCTTTTGCAGTTCCTGCCTGAATGTGTTACAAGTGAGGGTTTGAGTCCCGAGTTTGGGTGCTAGGGAGCTGGATTTGTGTGCATTGGAGGTAGTCTGAGGGGACAAGGTGCAGTGATTGAGCAGCCCCGTGGAAGTGACGCCACACCAGAGGCGTGGGTCATGCTGAGTACTGCCATTCCCTTGTTCATCTGTCATGGGGCAGAGTCGCTGGGTTTGGTCACCGACCTTTGCCTCTTCTTAGAAGAAGCCGGTTAGGATGGGGTGCCTGACCAAGCCACCGGACTCCAGCCAGCAGAAGAAAAATGCCTCACCAGACCGTCTGTGACTCCTGGGCTTTGCTCCTTGGAATAAAGAAATCATGCTACAGCTGTGAAGGGCTGTCCTGGTTCAGTCTGAGCACTGTAGTCCTGTAGAGGAAGATGGAAAGACCAGAGCAAGATTGCTGCCTGCCTTTCTCTCCATGGTGTGGTGGGCCTCCTGCCCAACACTGGCAGATTTACATCCCTAATTTGGGGATTTAGCATGGATTTAGCATGTTTAGAGGCAAACCAGGCAGCCCAGTGCAGGCCCTGGTGTGGACAGAAGTGGATTAGAAGACATTAGTGGATAAACTTGCAAGTGATAAGCAGAGGGAGAAGATATACATTCTGCCGTGAAGAGCTCACAATCTATGCACAAGACATGAGAAAACATCGGCCTAGAGGAAAGTACACAGAAATGAGCCAAGGTGGACAGAAGGCATGGGAGTTTATGGGGACAGCCCTGCTGTTCCCTCCTTGCTGTGCCTTCTGCAGGTGTCGGTCTCACCCCACCTCACACACCTCACCCCAGGTCAATGCCACTACAGCTGTGGAGTAAAAGACTTGTGCATATTGCAGAGTGGATATTTCTACTCAAGTGCTACACTGATGAAAACCATCTAATATATTTCCTTTAGTGTTTGATTAGAAATAGAATCATTAAGGTTGGAAAAGACCTCTAAGATCACTGAGTCCAACCCACCATGCCCACTAAACCATGTCCCTAAGCGCCTCATCTACGTGTCTTTTAAATACCTCCAGGGACGGTGACCCGGCACTTGGCCTTGTTCAAACTCATACAATTGGCCTCAGCCCATCGATACAGCCTGTCCAGGCAGAGCCTTTCTACCCTCGAGCAGATCAACACTCCTGCCCAATTTGGTGTCGTCTGCAAACTTACTGAGGGAGCACTCGATCAAAACGTTGTATAAAGATATTGTCCCGGACCAGCCCCAAAACTGAGCCCTGGGGAACACCACTCGTGACCGCCCGCCAACTGGATTTAACTCCGTTCACCACAACTCTCTGGGCTCGGCCGTCCAGCCAGTTTTTTACCCAGTGAAGACTGTACCTGTCTAAGCCATGAGCTGCCAGCTTCTCTAGGAGAATGCTGTGGTAGACAGTGTCGAAGGTTTTACTGAAGTCCAGGTAGACCACATCCACAAGCAGGTCACCTGGTCATAGAAGGAGACCTCTTGTTACAACAAGGACCTGCCTTCTATGAACCCGTGCTGACCTGCTTCGATTCCCTGGTTGTCCCGCACATGCCTTGTGAGGACCCTCAAGACGAACCACTCCATAACCTTCCCCACCACTGAGGTCAGGCTGGCAGGCCTGTAGTTCCCCGGATCCTCCTTCTGGCCCTTCTTGTAGATGGGCGTCACATTGGCGAGCCTCCAGTCATCC
>NW_009227370.1:0-34779 GCF_000690835.1 Fulmarus glacialis | reverse complement strand
AAATGATGGAGAGTGGCTTGGCAAGCTCCTCCGCCAGCTCCCTCAGTACCCTCGGGTGGATCCCATCCGGCCCCATAGACTTGTGAGCATCCAGATGGCGTAGCAAGTTGTTAACTGCTTCCTCTTGGATTATGGGGGGGTTATCCTGCTCGCCGTCCTTGTCTTCCAGCTCAGGGGGCTGAGTACCCTGAGGATAACTGGTTTTATTCAGCCTGGCAAGAGCCTCCAGTCTTGCAGGTAAGTCTGGGATGGAGCAGGGCACCTGAGCAGCTCCTGCCAGTGCATGGGAGAGCTCGTCAGCAGCATCAAGCTTGAACCTCCTCCCCAGCCCAGGGGGACCTTCTGGCAGTGGGCCCTCCCCAGGCTGCTCCGGAGTGGGGGTGGGAGTTGAGGAGTGTCTCTCAGAGCACATCCTGCACAGAGCTGCCAACAGAGGCAGCCTGGGAGAAAATGTCACTCAGCATCTTGGAGAAGTGCCCTTGACTCACAAAGGAACTGTCATCTTGGGGGCATAACAAAGCTTGTGGTAAAAGGGCTGCATCCCAGCTGCTGCCAATGTTAACCTTCCCTCCCTGTCTTCCTAATGTAGTCTTTTAGGGCATAATGAGACTATTTTCAAGGCATGGCTCAGTTCAGGAATTGCCCTGGTGTTTTCTCTACTCCTCAGTCCCCTCTCTAGCCTGGCTGCACCCTCAGCCTGTACCTCTTGTCCTCAGCCCTCCAGATTCTTCCCCTGGCTCTCTCTTCTCCTGCCTTCACTCATGGAAGAAGAAAACATTTATTCCTTAAATGTAACCAGGGGTTAGGAAATTCTCTTATCCAGCCAAAGTAAATCCATTCTTTCCCATGTAACCTTTGTCTTCCTGTGCTCCACTTACATGTTTTCTCTCTTTTGACTAAATCATGGCAATTTTCTGTAAGAGACAGCAGGCTCCCGCAAAGGAGCAGATGTAGCCATTGGGCACTTTGTAGTTAACAAATGATGGCAAAAAGCAGGGATGTGGTGACCTTGGGGGGATTGTAGCTATTTGCACAGCATGGAGCTTAGTAAGGCAGGACCTGATAAGTCCTGTCATCTCAAAATATTTTGTGCTGAGGCAGCTCCAAAGTCTCTGACTCTGTGGCATGTCTTGGCTGCAAATCAGATAATCTGTCTGCTGACACCAGAGAAGTGTTTTTCTTCTTTCTCTCAGCAGCATCTAGGATATTTTTGATGCTATTGTGATACAAGGCTTAAGTTAGAGGTCACACTATGTTATCATAACATGTTAGAGCCATGTTGTTTTCTGTATTGCTTTACCAGCTTAGGTGAAGGAAACTTAGTTGATTAAGAAATTACTAGGCTTAGCTCTGCGTGTTTCTTCCCACTATGAGTTCTAGGACAAAAAGCTGTAGTTCCTATGTTTTTATCTATTGAACAAAAGGCCCAGATGCAATAGGGCTCTGGGGAGTGATTGTTGTCCTACCTCAGAAAGAAACAGTACACTTTAGTGAGAAGGAATGTCATAATTACTTAGCTCTAGGTCTAGTTTAAGAACACAATGGGGTGTTAATGGACTTTCTATGCTGATTAAATCCCAGCATAACTTTCTCGAGGCAGTATTGAGTGCAGTGAATTACAGAGGTAATTCACACACCATTTTAAAGGAGTTAATGACATTTCTGTAAAACAAACAATTATTCATTTTTTAATGCAATGAAAATTGTGAAAGGTCATGCGGCATTCAAATTAAAACATATTCCTTGGGAATAGAATTGTAAGATTTACCACCTGTTCCACATACAGTTAGGCTTTCTCTGTTTGTTTGCAGTCCTCTGGACCTATGTGCTCCAACCCATCTGTGGATCAGCAGGCTCTTTCCTTTCCTGCTTCCTTCCAGGAGGTATTTCCTGGACACAATTTCTGTGTTTCTTACCCCTGTGAGTCTCTGCAGCCCCCTGGACCAACACTGAAATCTCAGTGCTCTGTCTGCATCCACTTCTCCGTGTGGGTCCTCTGGGGATTCAGTGTAACTTTCTAAAATGTGTGATAAATTCATACTATAGACAGGCTTTGCACAAGGCTTAAAAATACTCTAAAATGCATTATGGAACCACCACTAATAAAGAAATAAATACATTCAAACTGAAACATGTAACCTGCTTGCCTGCCATTCCCTGGTTTTCTCTCTCTTCTGAATTTGTTGTCAGGCAGTCAGAGCAAATATTCTTTCTCTTGAAAGTCCCAGTTTATTTCCAGAGAAGTGACCCCAATTCAGAGATACCCCACCTCAGCTTACCTTTTCTGGCCTTGCTAGGTTTCATGGTTACACTGGGTGTCATACAGAGAAGTCTGTTCATCTTTTCTGCTCCCTTGCCTTCTTATGCCTTTTACCATCAACACTAAACTTGTTACATGGTGTTGGGGACAATTTTGGGATCCTGTATGGTGTCTAGTGCAGATGTGCTCTGTACCTCTTTGACCAGATGTCCTGGTTGCTTGCCACTGCAGGGGGTTCAAAGGATCTTTCCAGGCCTATCATCCTTGACCAACACCTTTCTTTTCTGCTGTTTATGGCAGTTTTCAGTTTATAAAACATGTCAGCAGCCATTTCCAGCCAGTTGTCTTTAGGCACAAATTGTTTGGTCAAAATAAATGCCATTTTTCCTTGGGCAGAGAGTCCCTGAGAAAGGCACGGTCTCATGTCTAGGAGCCTGTACTGTACTCGGTCCCTTTCCAAACATCCTGTCAGGCTCAGCTCAGCTCCTTTTCTCGCCTAGAGTGCAGAATTTAGTCCTGTTGCAAGGAGGAATTAATTTCTGATCCTTCTCCATGGGTGTCCAGAAGACCTTTCTGCCCTCAGGCCAAGCTAGTGTGCCAGAGTTTCACATCCCAGAAACCCTCCCTTCTGCTGGTGTGCCAAGGAGACAGAGCTGAGCAGCTGTTTTGCTCTGCGTTACTGTGTCTTGCTTTGCTTTCAGCATAACTCTCCCCCCCTTCTTCAGCTTGGCTACAGCGCATTATAACCCTGTCTGGAAGATTAATTAGGTCTCTGCAGTGCAAGGCTTACAGGCTGCCTTCCACTCTTTTTTGATGGCATGTTGGAGGCCTTGCTACGTGATAGGCCTGGTCTAAAATGTCCACCAAACACAAACGTTGAAGCCCTGTTACCAAGATTATTTGTTACAATATATCAGCTGAATCATTTCATGTATTTTTTGAGTAAGTCCGGGAAGGTCGCTTGTAGTATATGCACATTGTATGTAAAGCATCACATTATTAAAACAAGCAAAGCAAGATTAGCATCAGAGGCCTGTGGAGATACATTGACTTTAATACTTCTTTATATGTTCAAAGGACTGGTGCACAGTTATTCCTACTGTCACACATTATATTGTGCTGAATTTCAACAGAAATTGAAATGACTCTTAATGTCACAGCTTTGCTAGGAAGGGAGAAGACCCGGATGGATCGGAGAGGACAATGTGTTTTAAAGTGTAAGGAATCATCAGACAGAGTGCAATGTCCTGCTGCAGAGTAAGTGAGAGCTTGCATGTCCTGTCATATGACAATTCCAGCCACTGCTTTCTTTTCTGGGTTGTAACAAGAGGCTCATTTCAAGGGGTGAAACCTTGGTCCCACTGCAGTTGAAGACAAAATGCTCACTGTCTTTCATGAGGTAGTTTTTCCCTTCATGGACTTGCATGGACATTGCAGGCCATGTCCAGCTGCTGCTTTTTCAGAAATGAGTATTTCAGTAGTCTTTGTAAATCATTAAGTACCTTCTAAATTCACACCCTATTACCTGCAAATCAGGCTGTCATAGGACATCTGAAAACAGAGGATCCAAAATCATTAGTGTTTTTAAAAAATATTGACATAATTCTTTTTGGCACTCTCTCCTTTTGGCATATGCCATATAGAGAACAAGAATGCACACAGCTTTCCCTCATTACTACCCATTATTTAAAAGCACCCTCATCTATTGCTTTACATAGTCCCCTGTGGATAAGCATTTTTTTGTTTATTCTAGTAGTCAGCATAAAATTTACTGAAATTCATTTTTTTTTTCCTCTGGCAATAAACAACTGCAATTTCAACACTTTTTTTTTTTTCACTTATTTACGAAAATTCAGTTTGGTTTTGGAAATATTTATCCTACAAGTCATATAGCAATTAGTCAGCCCATTCCACAATCTTTTCATAACTGTTTTTTGCAGCAAATGAGCAAAGCTCGTCCAGTGAGCATCCACATAAGGATCTGAGGCACACTGCTAGCCCAGATGAAAAGCCTCTTAGATCAAATGGCCTCTTCTACTCTTTACACCCTGGCATGAGCTGCACAGCACCAGCCTTCTCCAACGGGCTTTTATCTCTGCAGATAAGTGAGAGAGAAGAGCAAACATGTCAGTTGGCTCAGCTCACAGGTTTTAAAAATGAAATAAACCTTTTTTTTAAGATTGAGGATAAGAAGTGGAAAAAAGGTGAAAGAGGGAAAGAACTCATTTGTTTCCGGCACTGGAAAACACAGATTGATAGTTTCTTAGCTATATTTGTTCAGCCAATTTATTTAGGTACCTTCTCACGTGTAGCACAAAACCATTGGCCAGATATAGCAAGAAATGGACTTCATTAAAGAGAAATAAAATATGAAGTTATTTTGGCTCTGTAATTACACAGGCCAGAAATGAAAAAGAAGCTAAGATTGTTGAATGGAAACTTTCTATATGTTTTTGATTACCTTGCATTGACAGCTCTTCGGATTGTCCTGCTTCACATGCCAATTCGCATTGAATTTGCAGAAAGAATTTATGAGGTACTGTCTCATCTCTAGGCTGGGAGTTTCATATATTTTCATTAGGCACACTGCATTTTGACAGGAACATTGTCTCTTGGAGAAACTCACTTCCCTTTCCGAACCTAGTGCCTCTGATGACAAGTACAGCTCACACAATTTTTAGATACAGTTATAAATCAACATTATACTGCTCATTGTTTCACTATAAGGTAAAAAAGCTGTTAATTTTATTCTCTTCCCTTCACCCATTCTTTTATGTCCTTTTGGCTCCTGACACACATTTCTGTATTAGCTGATTCTCCCTGTGACCATCTTCTCCCTTGCCCATGCTTTTTCCTTGGGTCTCTTCACTTGGCTGTGTTGTGATTCGTTCCTCTACCATGCTGTCCAGAGACTCACATGTGTTTTACTTCTAGGCTGGTGGCTTTCTTCCTTTTCTAAGCTGCAACACCTAACTAGCACCCCTTTTTCTGGGGGGACGTCACATGTCTCCCCATAGAGATAAATCAAAAAATCACCAAGAAATCATAAGTGTGGAAATGCTGCCAGAGGGGTTGTTTTGCTTTGTGGAACTGCATGATGAGAAGGTGCAGCTTGTTGCTATACAGACTGGGGTAATTTTTTGTGGTTTGTCTTGTTTGCACAGCGTGATCCTGGCCTGTGACTGCAGCTCCTTAGCTACCACAGCAGAATACTTGTATTGTTATTATGAATACCTTAGGTTGATTAGGGTTTTGGTAAAAAGATCTGAGACAATAACTCAGGAAATTGGAGCCAATCCTTGCTTGCAAGTGACATCTGAAGTATTGCTTTTAAAGTAAATGCTTTAGTTTATATGTTGTCAGTTGAGCAAAGTTATGATCTTTGAAACTGCCAGAGGCAGGACCTCCTGCACTCAATAGCTATGCTTAAGCCGACATGAGATTTCTGTGGAACCCTTCAACAGCACCTGCCTTTCCATCGATTAAAGTATTTAGGCTCATACTTGGAAGACTACTCCATCATGCCCATACAATTAGATTTCCAAGCCAGGGAGCTAAAAGTCAGAGAGCTTTGATCTGAGCTGGGTTTTCAAATGTGTTTCGTACTGCACACTCTGAAAGACTCTCCACGTAGGGTAAAGGTCCCCAGTTTATAAGCAGCTTCTGTTCAACAGTCCTAAATTCCAGGAGATCTAATCTCTTCTGCTTTAATGTGCCCACTAAATTTGTTTTCCTGCTTGCTAACGTATTAATAAATATTAATTCATGTATATTCAGCTTGGACCCTTTGGCTAGCACTGACTTCTTCCAGATATTAACTTAATTCTAATCATCTTCTTCTCCCCCCGAGCTCTCTGGATCTCAGCTCAGAGTTTCACAGTTGGAACATCTTGTACATTTGTACACAGATGAAGCAATAATTACATACTTTATAGCTAAACCATGAGTTCTAGTAATCAAGATTTTTCTGAAAGCTTGCAATTTGAACAAGGAAATGTCAGATTGATTTGCATTTTCTATTGAATCAACATAATCCAAGATAAAGTAAAATCAATTTAGCAAGATTTTTAATACCTGTGGGGTTTAAAATATTTTAACATACATACAATTTCTGGTTGACTGACTCTTGTCAATGGACATTTCAAGCCTGTTTGGAATATTATTAGGACAAGAGGAAAATGGCATCAAGTTGCACCAAGGGAGGTTTAGATTGGACATTAGGAAAAATTTCTTTACTGAAAGAGTGGTTAAACATTGCAACAGGCTGCCCAGGGAAGTGGTGGAGTCACCATCCCTGGAAGTATTTAAAAGATGTGTAGATAAGGCGCTTAGGAAGTTACTGTAAAGTCACCAAAGAAGCTTTAAGGTATCTGGGTCTAATTTGCTGTATGACAAATACTGTTTCTTGTATACTTGATCTTGATACTTTCATATCAGTTTCCTGTGGAAACTACATTGTCTTAGACAGATACATTATTACTGTTAATAGCAGGTTTCACTGCTTTAGGTGATGGGAAGATTCTCCCTCTGGTCTCACTGTTTTTCCAGCGAAACTGCTATTAATATCCCAAGTGAAAAAAAGCAGCTCCCTTCTAGTATCTGGCTGTGTCATATACAAACTAGGGGAAAGGAAAGGAAAACAAAAGGAAAAAGAAAAGGAGAGACAGTGAAATCAGCTGAAATGTATTATTAGAAAAATGTAGATAATAAGGTACAGCTGAATTATTTACAGGGAATCAGGATTTTGCGTGCATTTACACACATGAGAATGAAAATCTGTATTAGGTGAGAAAGAATTGCTTCATGTCTAAGCTTTTCTGAAAACAGAGAGTGAATCTGAGAACTGATGTGAAGGTGAAGCTTTCCTTGGAACAACACCATGAAAGACATGAGCAACTTAGGAAGTCCAACTGTGGGAGATTCTCACTGACACAAAAGCCAAACTGATGGGAGGAGGAGCGACCTGACTGACAAAGACCAGAAGGCGTCCTATGAAATTTAAAAGTCCAAGGAGGCTTTGATCAATTTGGATCTTGTCTGAATGTAATATATGAGCTATGAGAAATCAAGTAGCTGAGGTGACAGCAGAAGCTCCAATGAATTGATTCTACACCGTATTTCATCAAAATGGGTTATCCAAAGGTTTGTGATGAAATACTGAATCCAGAGAACTGCAGACTTGTGATTCTGTTGGGGATCCTGACATTTGACTGGCCTCTGTGTCTCCACAGTCTTGTGGAAACCTTTATTTCAATACTTTCTAGGGCTTGAGCTGTCTGATTTTTACCAATTATTTACCAAAGCCAACCTACTGCAAAAACCTTTGACTGGTTTTTACCACCGAAAGCTGCAAGGAGCAAACAGTGGAAATGTAAAGTGCACCTGGGCAGTGCTTGTGGCTGGGTCTCAGGCAGCGACCCATAAAGATTTCTTGTATAGATTTCCAGAGCTGGACTATTTGGGCTCAGAGCCCTAGACTTTGAACCCTAGAATTATGATGTATGGTCATAAAGGAACATTATGACAGGAGAGCATTTAATTTGATTTCACACCTTAGGACAAGGAAGGAGCTTTGCTGAGGATAAACTCAGATATATCTTATTCTGGGGTCATCTAAATGTATGAAATAGGAGATGGGATCTTAGTACTTTGGGTACTCGGATGAAAACCTAATTAGTCATAAAAGCCAGTGAGGAAGAACTGGCGGCCAAAGTTTTTGGTAATTTTTTTTCACCCACAGAGCTGAGAACATATCTGTGGAAACATGCTGGAAGAATGAAGTTTTCCAACAGAACAAAAGAGACTGCCCCAGTGAGCAAATTTGCTTAGGAACACAAGGTATTACTCAGGTCCCCAGTGAATATAAACTTGGCATGGAAAGAAAAACTCTTGAGATTGTTTAAATGGCACTACAATGTGACAGAAAGTTATCCTTTATCCAAAGTTACCAAAAGGAAAAACATGACAAGAATAGCTAAGAATGCATCATCTGAGTTTTACACCAGACTATAGTGCTGGCAAAGACCTTCTGAGTCATGAAGTCCATGCTCCAGTTACTGCAATACTCCACCACATCAGGTAATGCCTTTCACTAAATTATCAAGCTCCAATGTAAATCCAACGAGCTTTTTTCCCAAGGCTACTCATTATGAATGGCTGTTTCAAAACCTGCCATGATAAGTAGAAGCCTTCTAGTTTGCAAGCTGAATTTAACAATGGCCTTTTCATATCCATTTGTTCCTAGGTCAATATTATCTTCCAGCTTAAATATGCCCCCCCCCCGCCCCATGTTAACTCTCACAGTATAAATTCACAGATAATAACAGATAATTCTTCCTGCCTTTACTCTGGTTGGTTAAAATTTCATTTTCTGGTGTAAGGTAGGCTCCCCCTTACCTCGTCAACCCTGTAGCCTTTCTCTTTATGAGTTGTTACTTGAAATTAACATCTACATGTCCTCAGTGGCTAATAATAATTTAAGGTTTTTCTAAAGCCATGCTTTTATCCCATGTATTATTTTATTTTATTTCACTTCATCCCTTTTTCTTACAGTTTATCTCCTTTTTTTCTCTGTTGGGGTGGAGCTTTTTCCTTAACAGTGTCAGAACTATAGGTTACGTGGAGATGGTAAATGGGCATCAGGAGGAATTGCTACTATGAGATGGCTGTTGGTTTAGTCAGCTGTAAAAACACTGTGAAACTATTTTGTGTACCAGCAAAGTACATGTGTAATGTACCTATGAATGGAGAAGTGTTTGCTGACTTTGTTTCTGAGGCAGAGGCTAAGGGACAAAGAAAATGAGAAACAGGGAACAAAGAATAACCACACGTGAGTGCAGAAACACTGAGATAAGCTTGGTGAAGGGATTTCAGGGTCCGCATGTCAGGTGAAAGATGTTTGGAGCTGTGAGCAAAAATCTATTTTTGATCCCTGCAGTGCGGGGGTAAATGGGGCTTTGTTTTGCTTTAATTTTATTGCAAATAAATATCTCTGCAACAAAAAGCCTTGACTCAATTTTCAATTTTCCTTAGTGAAAACAACTTGGGAGACCTTGAACCTTGGCTAACCACTTGTAGAGATAACATAATTTTGGTGTGTGTGTAAACAACTTCTAATTATTGTCTTTGCCTGCTGCTAAAAAAGGTGATAACTGAAGGGATATGGAAGCAAAACAAAACTGATAAATGTTGGAAGCTGGATTCACCTGAGTTCTTAATGGTGTGTTTGCATTACACAGCTCAGGACTGTGAGGATAGCCATCTCCGAAGGCGGTGGCTCATGCCATCGTAGCTGGGTCAATAGATCAGCAGTGCCGTCACAAGTCAGCTATTGAAGGCAAATCTTTAATGCAGTGTTAAATACAAGAGCGGGTACCTACTCGGGCAGTGAGAACTGAGTAAGCTTTCTGTTGCCAGAGGGGGGACAGGCAGGTTCTGTTTATCTGTGCTCACCCCCAGATCTGCTGCTTTCCACTGCCAGAATGGCACAACAATGTGACCCTTGGAAAGAGATGACACATTGTTGGATTCTTTCTACACCAAGTATTTAAGTGTCTTAGTGTTACATACGATATAACCACTGCAGCTGCAATTCTTTGTGGCTCTTTGTTGCACTGATAACCCTAAAATTATTTTACCCACCCATTTGAAATCCAGAAAGTGGCATTTAACAGTAAACTGTACTAGTTTTTAGTACTCACTCACTAGAGTGAGTCTGAGAGGAAAACAAAGGGAAATGGACTCTGCTGTCAAATTTATCTTTATGAAAGGGAAAATTATCAAAGAATAGTTAACACACAGTAAATTAGATTAAATGATATTGAAGGTAATATTTTGGGGTTAGAATAGTGTCATTGTTTTAAGATGAATGCTAGCACTGCGATGGTGAAATGTAGATGCTGGGCTTTGGCAGTTGTGCATCTCTGTTCAACTTGCCTAGATTTTTTTTTCCATGAACCAGTCATTGTAGCTTCATTGTGGGTTTTCTTTCTTGCGAAAAAGGTTCTGGATTCAAGTAAAAGATATCTGATAACTTATCCCAAGACATATCACAGCATCACAGTGCTCAAGATATTTGGAGAAAGCATAAAGAAGAGCTGTTAGAGGCAAATTAAATCCTTGCCTCCCTGAAGCTGGTGGGAAAACCCTGTTGACTTATGAGGACAGGATTTCTCTTTAACAATTCAAATATATTTCCCCTCAAATAACCCCCCTCAAAAACATGTTCTTAAAATATTCCTTGGTGTTTTCGCCGTCTGTGCATTTGCATATCTTCTGCATATCTTCTACATTCACTCTACAGTAATAGCACGAGGTTGAACAGAGGCTTTTGGGAGGCCAAAGTCAGAAGAGGCCAAGGTCAGAAAAGTTTTGATCACATTGCAGCTGGAGTGAGGAGTCTTTCCATCAACTGCCCTCAGTGACATAAAACTGTCTCCATGCTGATAGAAAAAGTTCCTTAAACAGTAAGTGCTAATTAAATATGTGATTAATCATCATCCCTACTTCACCAGGACCTTTACTGAGGTTTCGCAAAGCCAGGGTGAAGAAATCTTGTTTCAGTGTTTACTTCAGTGAAGAGGTTCATGTTACTGTATCAAGAAGGCAGTTTTTGGTACGTTGGGTCTCTTAGAAATTATGCAATTCTTGGAAGTAATTTATTTTTCATCTCAGGTATATTTTTAATGAAGTTATTATGGAAACAGAAATTAATTTGAAGTTTTCATCTCTTTTACTAATGAGGCTAAAAGTGTGATGTTTCAAAGGGAATACAGACAGAATTTGGCTCTGAAACTTAAAATGTCGCTTATAACATTCCTCAGGTATTATTTCATCTAGGATTTGGCAGCTAATAAATCTTTTTAACTGAAAAGTTTTTCTGAAATTACCAAGAGATCTGAAAAAATGGGCACTTCCAAACACATTGATTTAACTGCTGGAGAGTCTTCTCATTGGCTCATTACTGCCAGGAACAAGATGCTATTGTGTTGACTTGGAGTCATGGCAGGAGAACACAGCAAAGATGAAATTTAAGTTCTGTGTCACACATGTTGGCTGCAAAGGTTTTAGACATTTAAGAAGGGGATACTTCTCTCTTCTGTTTTTCACATTAGGTTTTGTCCACCACTTCTGAATTTATTTGGTGAATGGATTTAAAAATTATTTTGCCACTTTCTATAAAAGAAGCACAGAATATGCAATAGTTTATTTTACTCAGATCAATATTATGGTGAATTAAGTCATCATTCTGCTTTGTTTTAGTGGAAAGCTAGCTAAAACCGTAAGTATTTAACCTAAAGCCCAGTGTGCTTCCCCACAGAAGCAGTTGGATACCGAAATTTGAAAAATTATATTTATTAATTTGTAGGCTTAAAATGGAATTTAAAGTAAGTTCTGGACTAACTGTATAAAGTTTAACTTTTAAATCTGAAAGAAGTTTCTAAAAGTACCTGACATTTTCATGGCAGTAGAAGGTGTATAACAGCTATACTTTTGTAAATCAGGCTGCTTTTTCAATATCTCAGACTGGATGTGTGATTCTTGGCCTTACTTGAAAAGGATTATGACCCCAAATCTCTTAAACTTCCACATAATAATAGATGGAATGTGATGGATTCTTCCGTGTTGTAATTGATAAAAAACCTGAGATACTCTTCCTGCATAACATCCATGAGGTCTGCCCTTAAAAGTCCCCATGCGTTAGAGCCCCAAACACTGGGATTGTGTCAAAGATGCTTTTGTGCTGCAGCTCACCAGACACAGAAGAGGACTGTGGGGTCTGCACCTCTGAGCTGGACGTAGAGTAGATCTGAAGCAGTAAATCGGGCTGCATGGCTTCCATAACCTCCGTGTTAGGCAATTTTGACGGGGCTTCTTTCAATTCATGGCCATGCTGTGCAAGGCTTCTCTAGTTACACCGCAACGCAACAGACCCTGCACTGATAACCTGCCTACGTGCTCTGCCTGCTTGTCTGAAGGCAGAAACACTGACCTACCCTGCCAGCTGGTGTCTGCTGCAGCTGAGGGATGTTTTAGAGGCTTTAGAAGGAGGTGGCAGAGGGAGTGAGTCTTGCACAGGGTCCATGAGGCTTGACACAAGTCTGATAGCATATGGCACCTGGCCTGCAAATGAATAGGATCAAACCTATCTTTCTGGTCTGCTTTAAAGCTACAGAAATTGTCATCCGACTTCAGAGTCAAAGATGAACATGGAATATTTTTGGCTCAGCTCATCATAAAGTTAGGGACCATTTGCAAAAGAAATAGCCAGAACAATATTTCAGGCTCGTCTGTAAAGCAATAGTTTTGTTTCAAACCCGTTTCTACTTATTCTGAATAGGAGGAAGGCATAAAAGGAATTTTAATAATGGGACAAAATTTTAAAATAAATGTTGTCTTCTGAACATTGGGTTCACTTTAATAATTTTTTTTTTCTTAAACATAATCATATACATGATAATATCTTTTCTGTTACTTTCTCAATATTCTTCCTAAATTCCTGGTCAGCAAAAGAAGCAACGAGAATTTTCCCACACTCATTAACTTTTGGGAAATCAGTTCTAAGATTTAGTTAAAAACAAAATGGAAAGATTTAAAAATGAAGAGTAATCTTGAATGGAAAAAATTGAAATGCTTCATTTTGAAATTGTTAAACAAAATGTACTTAAGAAAAGTTAGTTTATTAAAAGCAAAACAAAAAGTTTTCAAGTTGCTGAATCTGGATCTTTTTCTGAAAAATATGTGTTTGAAAAAATTAACCTTATTTCTGAAACTTCAGCTGATACATTTCTAGAGCAACAATACCAAATGACCTTGCGCTTGCTTTTCCTCTTTTAGGATAACAATGCACAGCAGCACTTTTAGCCCTCAGTCTTTAATACAGTGTCATAAACTGTGAGTTGTAGCCTGTTTCAATTTTTACTAGCTAACATAAAAATCAGTATAATCCACTGAAGAAATTGGACCTGTGTAGAAGAAGTTTCTACTGCTCTGCACAGCTGTTTCTAAATCCTCAGTAACTGCATCCCCCAGGTTTTTCACAGTCAAAAACCAAAGCATTGAGGGAAATTCAGGGCACAGGATTGTAAGGGATCCCTTGTTCACTGGTCCATATGCTTGGCTACCACAGACCACCATATAACTTAAACTTTAAATATATCAAATTTCATCTTTAAATCTATTGGGTTTGAATGTACTTGGTTTACTAGTATCAGTTTTAACTCTTCAGTAGCAATTGTTTTGTTCATTATACTTGTTATTTGAGTAGTATAAAGTCATGTACTAATGCACAAGAATGAAAGTATAGACAACACATTTGTATCCAGTTTATGCAGATTAAATGTCAAAGGAAGGTAATTTTGGAAGAAGTACTATCATTTCAGGGAAAAGGACACAATCTGCTTTTTAGCTACAAATATTTTGCCAAAGAGATGTAGGAAAAATATGGCACTCCTGTTTGCAAAGTTTTTTTCTACTAACTATCACTCACTTTCCGAGCATTTGGTGGATGGCTTGTTTTTATGAGCTGGTGGAAAATCCATGGGAGCATATGAAAGAAGAAATCCATAATTAGGGTCTATAAGACAATATGCCAGTGTTTTCTGCTTGATTTGGCTTATCCAAGAAAAATTTGGACAAAAAATTTTTGGCTCCAAATAAAAGAGGTTACTTCTAGGAGGTAAATTAAGTGGGAGATTGTTTTATGGTTCACTAGCAAAGCAGTTTTCTCAGAAATAAAATCAATGACTGATTCTGAGATAAATACAATTTTTTCAAGAGAAGTATATTATAAAATTGATTTTTGGTGTGATCATCACTTGACTGGGTATGGTAAACAACATGAGGTCAAAGAGAAATTTGCTCAGCACAGACTGTACAGGACAGAGTTCTAAAAAAAAGGTAAAAAGGAGTCATAAGAAGAGTTTTCACTAAGTTTTCTATTGAAATTAATAGGACTGTTTCCACTTAAGGTTAATATGCAGATCATTCACATTGCTTGTTGTCCCAATTCCAGTTTTCCACTTTGTGGTCCTGCTTCCCCTCTTGTACCAGTTCCAGCACTCCTACAAACCTGTAATGAATTGCTAAGATCATACTAAATGCACCCTGTGTCATTGGGTAAGGGGTAGAAGAGGGTATATTCCTCCCTGTTCTCTTTTAGGACCTGCTGTCAACCAGTTTGATCTAGTTTTGAACCTGCCAATACTCTCTGTCCACCCAACCTCCTGCAGCAAGAGATTGCTGAAGATTTACTGCCTTCTGGATAAAGAAGTATTTCCTGGTGTCCATTTTAAACTGATCTCCTACCAGTTTCAGTGAGTGCACCCCAGTTGTAGAAATGTTGGTTTTGGTGAATGACAACCTCGCATTTTCCCAGCCCACTGCCTCCAATTCTGCAGCTTTTTACTGGTGTTCTAAAGAGGTAAGAATAACCTCATAAGCGAAAAAACAGACAGTCCACCCCAAACATATGAAACCCTCAGTGCAGGATCAGATGACCCCCAGAGGTAGTGCAAAGGAGAGACCAGGAGTGCATGACTGGAGTCAGCAGTAAGTGTGGGGCCATTGCCATCGGCAGTTAGAAGGTTCAGGCTCCTGTGGAAAGACATCTTTTAATGCCAGCCTGCGCACTTTTTTTTTTTTTTTGTACAAACTGTTGCAAGTGTGGGTCTTCTGCGTTCAGATCAAGCAAGCAGCAAACCCTTACGACATACTTGCACAGAAATATGATAGATGATGTTAGACAACTGAGCAGGACTTGTTTCACTACTTCTGACAGGTTCAACTGACGTAGTAGTTCCTAACTTCGTTTAGAGTCGGTGAGGAAGAGTGGCATGACTCTGGTTCAGTTTACTGACTGTACATTGGAATAAGTAAAGTTGGACACTAGCTGTGCACGTTTCCCTCCGCTGACTGTAAGGGGCATCCTAGCTCAACAGAGCCATCACCACTGCAATGTTGAGCCCCATCCCTTGGGTTTAGCACATATACCACTGAAGGTACTTCAGTTTACTAACTGCTGACTGAGCTCCAAGGGTTGGTCAACATGTAGCTAGCCCCCCGAGGGATGGCCAAAGAAGATACTTAATGCTGAGTCAGCAAGGACTAATGGTGTTGGGGTGGGATCTGTGAATTACTTCTCGTAAAATTGCATAGCTCTTCTTCGTTATTACTGACTGCTCTCTGCTTGACGTTGCTAAGATTCGTTGCCTTGTGCATAGCTCCAGGTGAGGCAATTTTCAGTTGCCTGTTAATGTTAAAAAGCTTAAAAATATACATAGGTTTGGTTTTTTTTTTTCTGCTTGAGTAACTTGACAATTTATGGGAAGTTGGAAAGCAGGATGGGAATACAGAGGCTGTCAATCTATGCAAAGTTTTTTCTAGCAGCAAAGTGACTTTAGATGCTCCTGCCCTTCCCTGCCCACTCTTACCCCTGGGTCACAGTTTTCTGTTCCCTCTGCTGCACTGATACAGCTGTTCGTGCACTGATCCACTGATAAGCAGAGCAGGTTGGGGCTAAGAACACGCTAACTCCAGGTCTGGCAAAAGCGTGCTCTGTGCCTCCCATGCATGCAGTGCAAGGACCCTGTCTGCTGACACAATGGTCCCAAGGATACGGAGCTGCTCCCTGCTCTCCCTTCCCATGTGTTCTGCTTCTGCCTTGCATGGCTAAAAGCACTGTGGCCTCCAGTTGTGTCTTAACACCCATATCAGGTGGGCAGCTACCAGCAAACAGCTGATCTGGCCCATGCTTGTACATGGGCATTTGTGTGATCTGGTGCCTTTTCCAAATATACTTCCCAAAATCTGTCCACAAAGGACATCATATTCCTATTCTCTTTCTTCCTACAGGTGTAACATAGGAAAGAATTTTGCCTCTTTCCAGGCCAGATGATACTGTTCAAAAGACCATCTATGAGGAAACAATTAAAATTATTTTAATAATGCCAAGGTTCTGCTCATTAAAACAATGAGGCTTTGAGATCTAATACTCCAGTGGTAAAAAACAAAACTGGCAATAGTTATGACAGGGTGTGGATTGACTGATTATATAAAAAGTACTGCCCAAAACTTTTTGTATCTCTTAAGGTGTCCAGACTGAAACTGGAGTTTCTGCAAAAAAATTATATCCCCTTCTTAGTTCTTGATATTTATTTCCAGGTATTGCCTGGACATAAGTTAATCAATGCACGTGGAAACACTGGAGAAAACTGTTCTTGACAGGGTTTCTATCTTCAGAAACACCCTCTGTTTTCTTCCTAGGGTTGAATTTTATTATGGAACTAACAAATGAAGAGAAATGATTATGAACTGAACCCTTTCTCAGAATGGATGCTGCAGTTGCTCTGTCTCCAAAGACACTCACACTGAAGTTTTTTCACCTTATAAAGCCTTTTCATCCTTTATAGACCTTTTCAGTCCTTTATAGACCTTTTCAGTCCTTTATAACGCCTCTTATCCTTCAGATCCGGGTGGGTAACAACTCCCTCACCTCAGGAAGCAAGTAGAATCTGATCCAAACCTGTCACCACATGATCAGCTTTGCCAGTCTGTTGCTTGTAGATGAATATCTCAACTTAAATGATCCACTGTGTCAAAAATTTGTGCACATGAAGAAAATCTTAAAATTCTGACACAACCAGAGCTCAGCTGTGGAAAAAACAGCAGCAGTTTTGCTCAGCGTCTGGGACTCAAGGGTTTGTGTTGGTTCCTTATCTCTGGTGGAAAGGTTCTCTGGTGGAAAGACATTCATCAGACCAGATATAGACATCTACAACACAAATATTTTAATCTAAGCTGGTTGTATAGTTGATGGAGAAAAAAACATGTTTTTTAATAATGAATCATCTCAACCTGAAGTGGTGTGGTCGTGCATTCCTTCCCCCCTTTTTCCGAGGGTCACTCTATGACCTCAGGAACTCCTGATAAACTTTGGCCCTCCTGTAATGAGTTGGGCCGCGAAGCGTTCCTTGACCTTTCCCAGAACTCTTGCATGGCCCTTTCTACATAGACTTATATAGAGAAAGGAATACTATCTAGAATGATGTTACTGGAAGATAGCACAAGTGAGATCTAAAGTCAGAACTGCAGTCAGCTAGAACTTATAGGCTTAGAGAATGATGAGTTATGCATAGTGCAGATTGATGAGTTATGTACAGTGCTGAATGCTTTTAGATCTGGAAAAAAGTAAATGGAAATGTCTTTTTAACATTTTTACCAACATGAAAATACTTTTATAATCCTCAAATATTTAAGTGGGCAATTAAGTGCATTTTTCAAGTAATTAATAGTTTTAGTACTGATGCATGAATATTCTAATTTTTAAATTACTTGGCTGTGCTTTGATAAATTTTTTTTCTCAGGAAAGAAAACACAGCTGAATCGCTGTCATATGAATATCACAGAGGAAATATGTGAATTATAATATGTTTTACTGAAGGAGTGATTTAGTCACATTTAAATTTAACTTTTAAATTCATCTGTACTCCTTGAAAACAGATGTTTAAATACTTCCATGCCTGACTCAGCCTTCTGACCTTTCATAGCAGACAAACCATGTATTGTTGTAGGTCTTTTCACTAACATCTTAATAAGCCTAAGTCATCAGTGCCTCTGTGAAAACCAAAGGAGAATGGGTTTGTTCTGCATCTTGTTCAAAACAGCTTTCTTTCTGTGCCCTGGTTATTTGCCTGCTTGTTGTCTTTGAGAAAACTTCATTTAATGCTGCTTCTTACAGTTAGTCTGTGAAATGCATAACTTGTAGAGCTGTTGATAAACTTTTGTCATTGAAAAGTGAAGATTTTATTAGAAAATATTTTTTTTATTTTCACACAAACCACTCCAAACTTCAAAAAGTTGTCTGAAAGAAAAAAGTAATGTTTTGATCCTCTTGTAGTGCTAATGTGGTGTTTCATCACACTTGGTGTTGGCTGTCCTAGGAACCCCTTTGCATTTCTATGCCCAGTACTAGACCTGCAAACTTTATTACCAGTCATACACTATTGCCTATGACTGAACTGATTAACTGTGATAGACTGTGGTGAACGATGGGAGATGTAGTTTAGGAAAGACACTGTCTAGACATGAAGGTGGGATCATGAATTGTCCTATTATGTAATCCTGTGAGACATTGTGGCTGCATTTCAGAAATATTTTGGAATCCATGTTTCAGTTTTGTAACTTTTCTGAAGTCTGACTATTTTCCATAACAAAAAAATCTCGTTTTCTCCTTAGCGTTTAGAGAGAACTTGAACACATGTCCTCATCATTAAGTAGAACTCACCACAGACTTGGTGAGTTGAGTCAAAGTTTTGATGGAATCAGGCTTTGATCGTTACTCATAAATACTGTCCAATGATAAGACACAATAAGACAGCTTACAAACTACTTCCTAAGTTGCTTATGTGTAAGTATAATATCATAATGGCAGAAAAAGAAGATTTGTAAAGTTGGAAAATGCACAGTAAATTCGGTGAAGTCTTGGGACCAGTACTGTTTAATACCTTCATTAACAACATAGACAGTGGGATTGAGTGCACCCTCAGCAAGTTTGCAGATGACACCAAGCTGAGTGGTGCAGTTGATTTGGTAGAAGGAAGGGATGCCATCCAGAGGGACCTGGACAAGCTCGAGAAGTGGGCCTGTGAGAACCTCATGAGGTTCAACAAGGCCAAGTGCAAGGTCCTGCACATGGGTCAGAGCAATCCCCAGCATCAATACAGGCTGGGGTATCAAGGGATTGAGAGCAGCCCTGCTGAGAAGGACTTGGGGGTACTGATGGATGAAAAATTGGACATGAGCTGGCAGTGTGCGCTCACAGCCCAGAAGGCCAACCGTATCCAGGGCTGCATCGAAAGAAGTGTGGCCAGCAGATCGAGGGAGGTGATTCTGCCCCTCTACTCCACTCTAGTGAGACCCCCACCTGGAGTACTGTGTCCAGCTCTGGAGCCCTCGTCACAGGAAAGACATGGACCTGTTGGAGCAGGTCCAGAAGAGGGCCACGAAAATGATCAGAGGGCTGGAACATCCCTCCTATGAAGAAAGGCTGAGAGAGATGGGGTTATTCCACCTGGAGAAGAGAAGGCTCTGGACAGATCTTATTGCGGCCATTCAATATCTAAAGGGAGCTTGTAGGAAAGATGGGGACAGACTTTTTAATAGGACCTGTACAAGGACAAGGGAAAATGGTTTTAAACTAAAAGATTTAGACTAGATATAAGGAGAAATTTTTTTTACAATGAGGGTGGTGAAACACTGGCACAGATTGCCCAGGGAGGTGGTAGGTGCCCCATCCCTGGAAACATTCAAGGTCAGGTTGGACGGGGCTTTGAGCAACCTGATCTAGTTGAAGATGTCCCTCTCATTGCAGGGGGCATTGGACTAGATGATCTTTAAAGGTCCCTTCCAACCCAAACCATTCTATGATTCTATGATTCTACAGATGATTCTGTGATTCTATGATTGACATCACTGAAATTAGGCAGAGTTTTGGTTTTGGTCGTAGTAGGACCAGAATTTAATTCTTCAAATGACTTCATAGAACTCATCTTATGCAAAGATAAGTCAAAAGTTCAGTGAAAGCATTCAATTCAGAACCAGAGAAACATGTGGTATAGGCTAATGCATTCCTTAGAACAGATTTGTTCTGGTAACCTTAGGGGCAAGCATAACAACTAAGATATGAAGCACCTCATGCTCAAAAGGTCAAGTACCAGAAGACACGAGTAAAATTAGTATCAGTTAAAACGAATTACACAGTTAAATTGTATCCTATAGTCCTATTTACAAACTCCAAGCTTCTTGTCATTTTTCATATTTTTTGCCTTTTTTGTAAAGAATATTATGCACTTGCCCCATGTCTTCCACCTTAGCTTAAGCCACATTCCAACACAATTAATCTGTAATTATAACTTAAGACAATATTCAGCTGTTTTTTCTCACAATAGAAAATATATTTTCTCTAGGAACTGGCCAATAAGAGGTGGATATTATTAAGGTCCTGACTTTCTGTGATAGAGAGGTGCAGAATATGACTTTTGGAAAATAGCACACTTGTAATAAATTCCTTTAAAAAAGCACATAAATTGAACTAGTTTGGCATAGGGCTCCTTTGAGAAGTATATGCTTATTTTTGTACAGCAACTTGTGATACATTCTGCTTTGTCCAAGCAGGGATTCTGTGCAATGATACCACCTCATGTCAGGTAAGGACTGTACTTGTACTAAACTTCTGTAGTCAGGGACAGATATGAAGAAAGATGTGTAGGAACACTTTACCACACTTCAGATATCTGATTTAGGTACCTTGAGAGTGTAGTTGATCCTAATGCAGATGATTATTTCCTTCCATTGACAATGAAAAGAGTCTAGAATGACTAGCTCAGATGATAAACATTTACACTGTGGTCATCTAAAATTAGATTACCTGAGTCTACTCATCCAAGTGCTAATTAATCCTCTCTTCTCATTTAATATGCAGAAACCCTGAAGTATCTATACTATTAAGTACCTTACTTAAGTGCCTAAATTTGCCTACAGCTCTCTTTCTGCAGGAATTAGCAGTAGCAAATCTTTGTAACTCAGTGAAAGATGGTTATAGAAATAGGGTAATGTAACCTGATGGAGAGAAAAAAAAAAAAGAGGATATTTTCCAATAATACTAAATGGTTCCTGAGAAGCTAAAAAAAGGAGGAAACTAAACCAGGGTGACTCAGTTTTGCCACTGACAAAAGAGAGTACAAGACAATGCTGAACCTCAGTCTGGCTTATTGGGAAGAAATGCAAGGAGAAGAGGGCAGAGTACAAAGGATCTCTTATTCACAATCCATGGACATATTGTCCCAGAAAGTGTAGCAAGGGCCCAGGGATGGTTAGGACTCTCCAGGCTGTGGTCAAAAAAGAGAATGACCATGTATTCAGGTCTTCTTCTTTGAACTGATGCAAGGGGCTATGGAAAAGATCTTTCTCTGTAACCTCTTTGGGGCAGAGATTACATATTTTATATTTTTTTATTCTAGCTTTTGTCCAGTGTTAGGTGCAGGGTGGCCTCTAAACCCTGATAGGTGAAAACCCAACAGCCACAACAAGTTTTTTTTCCCTAAATAAATTGCACAGAAATGAACTTGAACTGATTATTTAAATAAGAAAAACTAGTCAGGCCAGTTTAATTGTGAATTGTAACTAGTTCATGTTGTATTTCCATTACTGTGCTATATTAACATAAATATTTTATATAAAACTGGTATGTTAACTAGCATATCATGCAGCTATATGGCTTTGCATTTTATATTTTTTGTTGGGTTTTAAGTTTTATTGGGTTCTTTTTACCACACAAGCTATTTCCCACAATGTTTTGTAATTTATATAAATCCTTACTTTAGCAAAGTTTCTGAGGAATGAGATTCACTCCTAGTGTGCAGAGAAAGTTGTCTGAAAACTGTTGTTCTGCTCCCAGGACCGTAAGTTCCATGGGAAGGTCTGAATCAGTAATTGTAGCCATATATAAATACAATTTATTTCACACTAATAGTACAGTTATAGAGATTACTAAAAAAATAATTAAAAGCAATTACACCTTCAATGTTATACATATATAATAGAACAGCTTTATCCCCATTGGCACAGAAATGTGTTTATTCCTAAAGATACTAAACGGTCCTGGTGTCAGGTCCATGGTGGTTCTGTGATGGGAGATGATACTGGCAGCAGGTCCATTGTGGTTCTGCCTTGCTAACTGTAGGATATCATTCCCCTCAGTGTAACAGGTATTTTAAGGCTCCCCAACAGCTTTCTTATAACTTCTCACAGTGTAACTTGAGGTTAACCCTGAAGGTGCTGCAGATTTCTAAAATTTTGTACTTTCAGCCATTCTAGGGCAGCTATTTTCTTTTTTTCTTCCACAAAACACAACAGCAGCCACATCCAGTCACCTGATCTTGGTCTCTGGAATCATAGCTGGTGATTACACATGCTCTTGTGCTGGGCAAAACAGGTCCAGCTTAGTTTCCACATTTTGAAGAGACTGGGAGATGAAGTAATGACATTAATGACAGTAATGAAAGAATTAGAGATCTGCCAAACTACTCGAAACCGGTGACATTTTTAAAATTTCCTTAGGCAAAGTTTCACTTCAGATGATCTAGTGGGAAGCACTTTGGAAGTGCTCTCATAATCAGAAGGAAGCATGCAACATTTTCAGGTAGGAAAAATTCCCAGCATCAAAATCAATGGATGCAGTCAATGCCTGATCAAAGTTTCCTAAGGAGCTGCTGCTAGATTGAAAACAATTGGAACTAGCTTGTATTTGTAATAAAATCTTATGTTGTGTTAACCAGAAGCTAACTTTTAATATCTAATACTTCTGAGGTTGCTACTCTCCATTGAGAAACAGCACAGTTAATGGAACTATCTGGAGATGATCAATTTCCCTGCACCTTCCAGCAAGCTCTTTTACAAATTCTCTTGAAGTACATAAGTATTTTAAGCTCACATTACTGGTTAGAGTATGGAACTAAGGAGAGTGTTCACATGGAAGCAAACAAAACCTCCCTCTTTATCAATTTTAATAAAATATTTATGCTAATAGCTAGTCATAACACCTAATTCAAGTGATGGATCCACACAGCAAAGCACAGAACCCTGTGGAAATACTCCCACGGTTCATGGCTGCATTGGGCACACCGCCGAAATACCTGGGTGAATAGTGCATTCTTGGCAAGATTAATTGGGCATGACATGGTGCTATGCTACTGTGCTACATTGCTTGTGGTGATCATTCAGCCTCAAAAACTTGTCTCTCTAACTACAGTGCAGCACTGAAAATAGTTGCTGTACTTGTAAGAATTGCATAGGGCTCAGACTTCCCAGAAAAGCAATGGGATTTTGCATTTTTTCAGTATGGACTTGTTGCTGTTCTCTCCTTTTTATGAGTTTTGGTGAAATATGAATCATGGTGCAATAAACAGCTCGCCACAATGCATAAAACAAAAAAACCCCTCACATTGCATTAAAGTCTTACATTGTACCAGAATCTTTCAGAGGACATACAATGTATATTAATATTGAGAAAATAAGAACAAAGCAATAGCATAACACTATCTGTATTTGTTGTCGGTTGTAGGCACAAATATTAGCACATCCTCCAGGTTTGCTTCTTGTTGAAAAAGGGAGGAAGAACAGATAGACAACTTCATCCAGTCTTTCCCCGTGCTTTTAAAACAGCATTGTATGCATTACCTCTTTACTATTATTTTAGTTAGTCCAATAAAATATTATTAGTTATGTCTTACTGACTAAGAGATAAAATGTCAATACGCCATTTACTTATTGATGTAAAATCAACTAACTGGCACAGTGCCACCAGTATTGGCCATCTCTTTTCATGATGGTGGGATGGATATCTGGGAATGTTAATATGGTGTTTCTAGTTTAAGGGTAGCTCTAGTACTACTGACTTTAAAAATCTGAACTGAATGTGGTGTATGATGAGGTTCAAAATCAAATAGATGTGAAAAGAATAACTGGATTTTTCATTTCTAGTGAGTTCAGATTTCATTTACCGTAAATTTTATAAATCTTTGTAGAGATTACTGGGAAAGGGAGAAGTCAACAACATGATATTCAGATGTTTTGATCATCAGCGCTTACTTAAATCCAGACCACTCAGACTAGTCACTTAAGTTTGATACAGTCGCATCTAGAAATGAGAGTTTTGGACTTAAGTTGTGCTGATTTTCTGCGACACTGCAAGTTTCTTTCTGAGTACCAGTTTGTATTTAGGACATGCAGCCCATAACTTTAAAAAACTTGCAACCATCTGGCTGAACAAGGAGGTGTCCTCTGTTTTAGGTGGTGCTGCTGGGAGCTGGAAAATAGATACATTGAATTCCTGTCTTAGGTTAGGTGCTTCAAATATAGCTGGTGGGTGCCATTATAGTTGTAAAGGGTGTTGAGATAGATCAACCCAGGTACGTGTGCTCATTTATAAAGTATTAGAGAGGGTCATGTCAGCAAGACAATGGTAAAAAAAAAAAGCCATACAAGTGGCAAGGAGGGAAAAGTCTGAGATGTTTGAACAAATCTGCTTAGTGAGGAATGAGGTCAGCAAACGAAGACACAGACTGTACAGGAAGTGGTTGGATGGCAGAAATTATTGTCTAAAGCTGCGGTGTGCTGAAGCATAAGGCAGAGCACAAGAAGAACTAGGGTACAACATGTGCCTGGCCCCTTCAGCACTTAGTCTATAAGGCACAGAGGAAGGGTGGGCCACATCACTTACATTTTCTTCTTGCCAGTCTTGCTACTTGACATTAATTGTCCTGGTATATTTTCTTCTCTTATAGCTGTCGAAGTACTTCAGTTATTTCCTTTCTAACATGGGAAGCATTAAGGAAAGCCAAATGACACAGCAATTACTGACTGCTGGAGGCTAGAATGCAAACAACTTTGCAGACATCCTAATGAGAATAGGAAACTAGGAGTGTTTCTTTTTCCTTTGCAATTTAAAAATAGCTTAAACATAATTGCTCTTGAGGACAAACTAGCTTGAGGAATTGTTATGGCTATATGGAACTTTGCTCATTAGTCTTAAACTTGCCATGACCAAAAATGACCAAGGGCTGCACTGGAAATGCATTGGTTTGCTCAGTCCATATTGAAGGATGTATGTCCCTTTCTTAAGAGCAGTTGCTGATTTTCACCTTCTGGCACTCTGAGCAAGGAAGAAGTGCTCACATCTCTGAAGGATGACCTTTATCTATGAGGAAAGAGGAGAATGTGAGGAAATTTGCACTTTTGTAATATCAGTTACATTCAAGGCTTGTAAATTTGCTGTTTGAAGTGACAGCTGCTTTAGATCCAAGACATAAAAACTATCAGAATATTATTTGTCTGGTAACTACAATGAACTTTATTAGGATAATAGAGGTATTCCTGCAGTAGACTCCTCTACTGCGAATGGAATTCCTCACTGTGGCCAGGACATGCCACAGCTGAGCCGGAAGTAAACACTGTTATTGCCCAAAACTACCTCAACCGCCCCCCCCAAAACCCCCCAAAACCTGGAATGAAATACAGTCTAGGTATTGTAGAGAGAGCCTGAAGGACTTGTTTGTCTGGATTGTAGTGCTGGTAGAGTAAGAGTCTGAGCTGTACTATGCTTCCGTATAGAAGAAAATACTGAATTACAGGACAGACCTTGACACTGTGATTGCAGGATCTTAAAGTCCCTAGAACACAGCATGAGAAAAACAGTAAGTTCCATTAACTATATGTCCATGGCTTCAAAACTGGAAGGTGAAAATGAAGTCCTTAAAAACATTGGGTTCAGAGATTGGGAAAAGTAAGTGATCCATAGGATAAATAATAGATTCCCTTGTCGTATGAGACTCATGCAGCAGAAAATACTCTTCTGCCTACTGTGGTCCTCTGCAAGACAAGTCTAAAGGTAAAGTTTGGGTTTCAGCAAGCAGAACAGTATGTGTTCTGTGTGCTCTCTGAGGGTGTGAGGAACAGAGGTGTTCCAGGATATCCTCTTGCTCCAAATGGTGGTTCCACTCACAGCTCAGCAACCTGTACAAAAGTTCCCTGCTGAATTTATGAGCTGCCAAAATCACTGACTTGTCTTTACACCTTCCTCATGGCTTTATTATGAAGGGTTGCAGAACTGGAGGAACTCAACAGCTTCAGGCTTAAAGATTTGAAGTTTTGACTTTAATGATTTTGTATTAGAGAAAGGATGGCCCGCAGAAGTGTGAAAACTTATAATTTTAAAAAGTTGTCAGATAACACCCCCATACTGTTCATATCCTAGAAGCCTCGATATCATGTTCAGTAATACAAAGATTTCACCCATCCCTTTTAGTTCTCAACTAGTCTTCTGAATGACCCTGTGAGTAAACTTCTTGAGTCAACTTCTTACTTTTGCTCCAAATCCAGCTGTGAGCTTTTCTCTGCTGATCTGCTAGCCTATTCCTTCTCTTCTGCCAATCTTCTACTCTTTTCCCACAGCCAGTTCTTTCCTTCTGAAAAACAACAGGTCTTGTTTTATTTAAAGCTATGAGGTTTACCTGAAAAGGCAATACATTTTTTAATAAAAATGCCTTTCCCTCCATGTAACAAGGTCAAAACAAATGTTGCTTTTCCCTGCCTTTACTTCAACTCTGTACCCAGTGAATAAGAAAAGCTGTTGAGTTATAAAAAACAAATACAGAAAATTCCATTTACACATAAGAAAAAACTTTTTTTTTTTTTAATTGTGAAGTAGTCAAATGCTGGAATAGATTGCCCATAGATGTAGTGAAATCTCAGTCTGTGGATTTATTCAAAACCTGAGCAGACACAGTCCTGGACAACCTGCTCTAGATGACCCTGCTTTGAGCAGGGGAGTTGGACCGAATGATTTCCAGACGTGCCTTCCAGCCCCAGCAATGCTGTAAGTCTGTGATTCTGTGAATTACATGACAGGACAGAACTGTTGGTACTTCAAAGGCCCAAAAAAGGGATGAGCCAGAATTTCTTCTTTAGGAAATGAAAGTAAGTATTACAGGCTAAGAGAAATATAGTATCTCCAACTGGAACACAGGTGTTGAATACTTTGTGCTGTTCAACGAAGATTGAGGTACAAGTAAAGTAAGTCAGTTAAATGGGTTACAGATTATAAAGACATAAGTGATAAGATAGGTACAAAAAATAATCTTTTCTTATCAAAATAACTTGGAGAAAGTAGAACTTAATAGTAGTGAATAGGACTAAACATAAGTACATTTATAACTCATATCTTGGACTTCAATGGGAAAATATTGATAAACTAAAGGAACAGGCTAATGATGTTACATGTTGAGCTCTGGGACTGAAATACAAAGGGAACTTGGAATTTCTTTAAGAAATATGTGAAAAAACTGTCTGGAATTTATATCCAAGTGAACGGAAAAAAGTTGTGAGAAAGGTATCTTAACTTAATTGGGTGATTAACCACAGAGAAGGATATCAATAGCAGAACTAAAGTGTACTAGGAGTGGAAATCCAGGCTAATCAGAAGAAAAGTTTGTCCTGGATGTCAGAATGCATGGGTACGTGGTAAGAAATTATGAAAAGGGAGGATGAGATAAACTTTGCAGTTGTAAGAGAGAAACTGGTGATTCCTGGCAGTTTGACGTGTGGCTGTTCCTATATGGGAAAAGAAGTATAAATGGCAAGGCAGAGGTATGACCCGAGTTGTGGTGTTGAGTATGAGAGCCATCATGCTCAAGAAAGATGAATTCAAATTGGATGAAGTGGGAGGATGTCACAAGAGAATGCTGTGAAGTTGGGACGTACAGCTAGACATCTAACCATTGTCATCCAAATTAAGAGAGACATGTAAACTCCCTGGCATGCCATGGAGGAGAGGCAGCTGCAGAGGGCTCTCCATCTGCACTTGGTGCTGCTTAGGCCTTTGAGGTTTGTGTGCGCTGGGTCTGCCGGCAGTCCCGCGGTGATACATGCTGCCTGTGTCATCTGGAGGCTTCCCTGCCTGCAGCAGCACTTGCAAGCTCACTGCTTGCACAGACAGCAAATTCCTAACTCTGTAAAGCCATTTGGGTTTTAAAAAGAAAAATGGGCCATGTCGGTGGATGATGCAGCCTCACCGTGTGAATCTAATCTTTTTACAAAATGTTTTCTTTTAAACATATCAAATCCAAATGGTCAAGATTTCTGAGGAACATATAATATAAACAAACTAATTCACTTGCTGAAAATTTCCTTGCAGATTACAATTTGATTAAAAATGTTAACAGATGTCTTTTGAGAGTTTTCTGGTAATAACAAACAGAAACAGTATGTGGAGTGTCTTTATTTGTCTGTACAGCAGTCTTTATATCCAGGATGAATTAAATTAAGCTAAATTAAATGGACTCTTGTTACGGGAATAAGAAGCAGAGCTTTAATTTACTCTGCTTAAACAGATTCATTTTTTTACATAAGCTTATCATACTATACAACTATCTCATATTTATCACTTGATTAAGCACAGCAAGCAAAACCACAAAGACACCAGGAGTACATCAGTGCTGGACAGTTAGGAGCCAAATGTAAAGACTGAAGAACTGTGATTTCCTTTGGCCGTTACTGTCCCTGCCTGCGTCCCTCTTCCCCCCCTACACAAACCAAGAAATCACCAAAGTCTTAGGTCTGGTTCCACTGCTGCTGAACTCTGAAATCGGGGTTCACCTGGGGGCTTTGAGTTTGTTCTCAGCACTTATTCCAATGACTGGGAGGTGTATGTAAAATCTGCTTTCAAAAGGTTGGATTACATGAGCACACACTTGACAAGAGAAAGACAGCGGAACAGAGTAATACATAGACGTGTATCTCAAGCATTCTGTTATAGCAATGTTAAGACATTCAGCTGCATCCTTATCATAACAAGTTTTAATTTTTTAATTACTATTTCACTGAAATCTCCGCTGGTAAGGCCTCACCGTTTGCTTGGACAGCTATGACTCAGATACCAAATTAGAGAAAAATCCAAACATAGAAATTTCATTAGGGTTTATATACATTAGCAAAAATGCTCACATTTTTCAATAAAACTGAAGAGGTTAAATAGTTTAGGAGTTTGTGTACATTTTATTTGAGACTTTCAGTGAGCATGTAGGGTTTTTTCCTTATTGGACCATTCAGAAATATACACAACACAATATATATTCACATATGTATATATATATGAAGCATGACTTTACCATGAATGAGGGGTTTGTAATAGCAAAATTTATATGGTCCTTCTGATTCACTTTGGTTAGCTGAGTGCCTCTAATTTCCTACTGAATATGTTTTCAGCTGGCTTCACCTTTTTGGTTTTTGTATATGTTACCTCAAGAATAACTCTAAAAATATTCCTCTAGACATTTCTGCTGTACATTGTGTCTGGAAGGACAGATTCAACTATTTGCCTCCCTGAATCAGACTTTCCTGAATCAAACTTTCCTGCAGAAAAGCCAGAAGAAACTGCAGAATACAATTAAATAACCAAAAATGAGAAATGCAGAGACACTGGATTTCACTTGAAATATCTCTTGCAGTCCTGTAAGACTGTGTTACAGCCTCTGGAAAGGGAAAACAAGAATGGGGTGTAACAGATTTACCGTGCCAAACGCCACATTATCTCTATTGTACCTGCTGCTTTGGGCAACTCTTTACATTATTAACTAATACTGTATCCTTCTTTATAGTAGTTGAGCCCAATAGGGATGTTTAAAATGTCATCCTGCTATATCCACTGACCCACCTGCTACCTTAGTGCACCCTGACTTTCATCCCCAAGTGGGAAAATAATATATAGCTACCAACCCAAATAAAGAAAAAAACAGTGGGAATAGACACAGTCTGATGTAGATTTACTGGGAAAGCAGGAGAGGCAGGAGGATTTTGTTTCTCACCATTCCCGTGAGCTGATATGGCACAAGAATCTGAATCATGTGGTGTGCATCTGTGTCTCTCCTGCCCCATCCCTATTCAGCTCAGCATCCCCCTTTGTGTGCATCGTGCCCTGGGCATAGCATTATCTTTTCATGCTGCACTCTCTACTTTCCATACAGGAGAAGAATACCCAGGAAAGTATTTCATACTCCAGCACTAGAGCAAAAGAAGCTACCTTCTGAGAAAATGTCTTTTTTTTTTTTTTTTTCTGATATCTGATAATGCAGTGTTCAAGACTAATTCAGTGACATCTAGCAGAGTGGGAGAGTTAGAATGGGAACTCCATGGGAAATGCCAATATTTCAAAATGTAGGTTTGAATTCTAAGAAAATTCTCAAACAATTTGAATTTTCCTGCGAAATGAAATTGTAATAAACTGCTTCCAGTTATTAGAAAGATTCTGTGTGGAATTTATCTGTTAATTGAACTTTATTTTAGCATATAAAAAATAGAACCATGATGCAAAAAATAATTTTTTAAATGAAAGTTTCAGGCATTCTGTTATAGCAATGTTAAGACATTCAGCTGCGCCCTTATCATAACAGGTTTTAATTTTTTAATTACAGTTGTGTTTGAAACTGACAAACCAGCAGAAAATTTTGTTTTGTATGGAACAAACATTTTCCAACAAAAATCTGTTCTAGTGAAAATTGTTTCAGAACTAATGACAGCTGTGATACCCATAGGTTTAAATCTTACATGTCCAGATCTGGGAGCAAGATGCATAACATTGAGTAAGACGCCACAGCCCCAACAGCTGAAAATAGCATCAGGCCTACCTTCTTTAAGCAAAAAAAAATTAGTGGAGAAAAAATAGCATACCGCCTGTGTATACATAGGCTTAGATTACTCTGTTGAGTCTTCACTGTAACCAGGCATGTATCTATTTTTTTTCAAGTAGTTTTCCTTTGAGTGCAATACAATCGACCTAATTGCCCAGTGGGGTCTAGTTGCAGTTTGTTGCTGGAATGACATGCCATTCCTGTAAATGTTTGTGCATCATCCAGTTAACCTGACTTTAATTTGGAAATGAAGCTGTGCAATTCTGTATGTTTTTGTCTTTTTTCCCCCTTTCTTGGCTCAAAATACTTTTGCTAATTTGACACAAATCAATAAGTAATTGTAGTGAGGCCAAATCTTCATAACTGTCAGTAAACATGTTTGTGTGAAACGTACTGTTTATTCAGAGTGGTTAAAATATTTTTTTAAACTGAAAAATTAGTACAGCATCTATTTACTCACTCAATTTTATGGAAAAGTCAAAGAAATCCACAGCAATCAATATATGTCAACAACAGTACTGGGCTCAGCATCAGCAAAGAGGCCCAGCATCTTGATATTTACTGTCTCTGAAGGTTTTTGGATTTATTTGAAGCCAAAAAATCAAAACTGAACTAAAGAAATGTAGTTCAGGTTGGTAAAATAGAAAACAAGTCTTCTTTCTAACTTTGGTGAAACTAAATTTCTGAGTAGTCTGATGTACTTTTTAAGAACTATACAGCTTTTCAAGAGTTTTTCCAGCCTGTCTTCAAGCTGTCTTCACCTGTCACCAACCTACTTAATCTCCAGGTCGTTCTGTCAGTCTAATCTCATTAAATAGTCATATTTGTCACAAAATGTCAAAATGCATTTAGTACCTTTCTTGTTGCCAAAGGCACCGTTGATCACAAATATTGTAATAATACTTAATATCAGCTTTTGTACTGAGGACTGTTGCAGATAACAGAACACTGAGTCAAATCTATCAGTCCAGTCACCTGTCCTTCCAATCCATATTACAAGCAGAGGATGTGAACAAAGAACTAACCAAAACCAGTATTTACACTCAAATCTCCTATGACGGTAAGAGTATTTAACAGTCGTAGGTAAGAACATTTCTGAGTGAGAAAAAGCACAGTAATACAGAGTTGTGTGTCAGATAATTTGTTAATTACTCATGTCAGTTCTACAACAACAAGTATTTTAAAGACTAATGATACCACATCCATGTTTACAAATCTCTTTTACTGCTTGTTTTGGCACTGAAAGGTTTTGAAGTAATTGTTGTGCATGCAAAACTATTAATTTTTATGCAGTTCTGCTTAGATTCTCCAGTTATAACTCATAGTTAATGTCATACTGTTTTGGTGAATAAGCATGAAATTCTAAACTTTTGTGTTCTGGAATATTTAAAATCTGTGCTCGTTTTGGCTGACCCTGTGTCCTGGTTTCAGCTGGGATAGAGTTAAATTTCTTCCTAGTGCTATGTTTTGGATTTAGTATGAGAAGAATGTTGATAACACATTGATGTTTTCAGTTGTTGCTAAGTACCCTATGGTTAAGGACTTTCAGCTTCCATGTTCTGCCAAGTGCACAAGAGGCTGGAAGGGAGCATAGCTGGGACAGCTGGCCCAGCTGGCCAACAGGGTATTCCATACCATGTGACGTCATGCTCAGTATATGAATGGGAGGTGTGTTCCAGGAAGCAGCGATCGCTACTTGGTTATCGGTCAGCGCAGGTGGTGAGCAATTGCATTGTGCATCACTCATTTTGTATATTCTATCATTATTGTTATTGTTATTGTTATTGTTATTGTTGTTGTTGTTGTTGTTGTTGTTGTTATTATCATTATTATTATTTTCCCTTCTTTTTCTGTTCTATTAAACTGTCTTTACCTCAACTTACGAGTTTTCTCACTCCTACCCTTCCGTTTCTCTCCCCGTCCCCCTGGGGGCAGGGGGGAGTGAGCGACTGGCTGTGTGGTGTTTGGCTGCCTGCTGGGTTAAACCACAATATCCTGCCTATTTGGCTTCTAGATCGTTAAATAGTCTCCAATTCCACTGCAAGATTGGCCAGTTCATGTCAGAGTTGAGCCTGACTTCATGATTGTTGGGTGCTACAGGGACAGAAAGCTGCTTTATAAAAGGAACTGTAAATTGACGTCTGTCTTCACCTGTTTTTTTTTTTTTTCTTTTACTAAATAATTGTTGTAGCGCTGGTGACTATTCCTCCAGAGAGAGCACATGCTGATCAAGATCTGCAGTTGCTGACCCCAAGGCTGCAGTCCCTGCAGCAGCTCTCCTGGCCACCCATGGAAGGTGGGGTCATTCCTTCCGTGTGATATGTGGGATACGTGCCCAGTTTTGCCCCTCTCAGTCATTTGTTTCTTTTAAGTCTGAGGTAAGATAGGGCTGTTAAGAGGGAAGGGACTGCAATGGCAGTGGCATAAAGTGATTGGCAAACAGGACTGAGTAGTTGTTTTTCACCCAACACAATTAAATTTTGGAGCTTGTTTTTTCAGGGTATTTTGATGTGCAAAGTACAGAAAGAAAAAAAAAAAATTCATGGGAGAGGAAATTCATCAGGAAAGGCTAATCATGATAATTTGGATGCAGTCTGTGATAACAAGAGGCTGACAGAGTACCTTGAGAAGGCTTTTGGTATTTGGGCTGTTTCTTATGTTGTGGATGAAGCACTGGGGCAGGGACATTGCTGAGGGACTGCAGTCGTGGACAACTCACGCCAGGGTGGGGACACTAAAAATGAGTGGCAAGAAAGCCTGAAGGAGCAGAGAGAAGCAGAAATAAACCCACCAGCTCAAAGAGAGGCAGAAAGGAGCCATGAGAGAGATGACCCCAACATATTGTGCCACCTCTCACCTCCCTGGATGTACTTGGATGGACTGGGAAGGTGAGACTGGGAATGGGGGTGGAGAGGTGCCTGGCTTAAGCTGAGCCCGGGGAAGGAGGAGGAAAGGTACTTACTTAAGTGTTTAATTGTTCTCTTTTTTTCTCAGTACCAAATCAGTGACCAGAAGTTTGTGTTAAATGCCAGTAAATTAAATCAAATAAAAATTCCCTGAGTGGAGACCTTTTTACCCACAATCAGTGCAGTGATGGCAGGCAGTCTTGAAGATGTGGCATGAGAGAAGTCAAAAAATGGGGATACAAGTAGAAAACGAGGGCAGCGTATCTGGGGATTATATGTGTACAGTGGAAACAGAAGAGGAAACTAACTTTCTTATGTACTATAAAAAAGTGAACTTCTCAGATATATGTAATAAAGCTATATAATCTGGAAAGATCTCTCCCAAATATTTTGTATTCGTATGGTTTGTTGGATTTGCTCCCTTATACATATATTGGCTCTAGCAGCCTTTTCCTTCCCTAATATAGTTTCTTCATTCTATTTTTCATTGATAGCTTTTATTTCCATCCGAAATTGCCATCCTCAAATGGCATCTTGCCATCACTCCATCATTCTGGTACTCCAGGGAATGTACCAGAAACATGCCTTCAATAAACGAATAAGTAACAACAAACAAATGAGTACCTATTACAGATAATTCACAGCTGGAAGCAAAATCTGAGTTTTGAGGAACTTATGAGAAGCCCTGGAACTAGATCACATGAAGAACTGAAAGCCATTCACCTCTGGAAATAATGCTTTCACAACTGATTTATTCATGTACAAATCTTGAGGGATTCTTGGTTAAGACCATTTCAGGCGTCTGGAAGATGCCCAAGATCTGATTTCAGAAGCATACATACAGAAACTATTCTAAAGTTCAAAAAGCACAAACGGACTCCCATCTACCAAAAACAGCGGTCAGGCCATAGACTTTCTGTCTCTTGCTGACTTGACTTTCTGGGACACTTTAGGTTTGAAAGAAAAAAGGTATGTATGTGTGCATGTGTGTGATGTGCATGTATCTATAAAAATATAAACAAACAAACACCTAGACATATTCAACATGCATAAAATACATATGTTGCCAGGAAGCAAAATACTGCTCTAACTAAATAGAAACTTTAATTATCTGAAAGCCCATCTTGGTCCAAATAGCCTGGGACATATACACACTGCACTTCCATTTTCGACCTGGGAGACAGACAATATCCAGCACTGTTCCAGCATATTATTTCCTATTAATATATCATCTGGAATGTAGTTGCAATATGGAGTGGATAAAGCGGAGACAAGTAAAGTAAAGTAAAGTAAGATTAACCTTATCAAAACAGTGTGCTCTTCAAGACTTGAACAAAAGCCTTGAATGAATAGGTGCTATCTAAAGTAGAACTAC
>NW_009227369.1:0-67620 GCF_000690835.1 Fulmarus glacialis | reverse complement strand
GGCGAATTTAACCTTCCAGCCTGGGGATTTGGGGCTCCTCGAGCAGCGGTGCCGCTTGGGCCGGTGCCGGGGGCAGCTCCCGGCTTCACGGAGCAGCACCGGTGCTGGAGCTCCGGTCCAGCAAACGCCGTATTACCTAACTAGACCTAATTGGTGTGTTTGTTATACCCCCTAATTAACGCTTACGCCGCTAAATTTGGGCTAGTGGAGAGGAGGCCAGACGGAAGCAATAGAAAGAGAACGTGTTTTTTTTTAATATAAGCAAATCTTAGATCTCTGTAGCCAAATATTAGAGGGCCCTAATTTTACTGCCTTGAGGGATGAATAAAATTGAGTTAAGAGCTGAGAGAGAATAATAATCACTAAATACCTTCTAATTTATTTGTCATAAGCATAATTTGCTTTCGCATACAAAATTTCATGCAGTGGTGCAGAATTGAGAGGTAAAATGCAAAAATTTGCTTTTAAGGCACTCTGAAGGTGAGCTGGGTTCAGTGGAGACATTAAAGGGGTTTTTCAGCCAGTGGAGTTCTTGCTAAACTCCCTGATCTGGAAAATACGAACTTTCTTCGAGTGTGGTCTGCTCTGAAGAAGCAGAAATTAAAAAAGAAAAAGGGAAGCCTAAATAACCTTTGTGATTCTTTCTGTATTTGTTTCTGATCACCGAGGCCAGTAGCTTAAAAGCTGTTCTTAGCGAGCCTCCTTTCCTGATCCCTGTCGATTCGGTGATCTCGCACTTAGCCGTGGGTGACATCAGAACTGTTTCCGCGTTAGTGGACTGCAGCATCGAGGATAAAGGCTGGGGGCAGCTGTGCAGGTATCCGTTACAGGACGAGTCGCCTACAGAAAAGATGTCTGCTAAATTTCCGAGGTGTAAAGTGAGTTCTAGTGGCTTTTTTCCTACCTGCAATGGCGGGTTACTTATACTGCTCAGCCTGGGGTTATGTGAGGTGCTAAAATAGCATTTGAGGCTGGAAGGTACGTTTGCCTCGCTCAACTTTCTTGCTTGTCTTTTTGTAAAAGCTCTCCTGTTTTAGAACTCTCTTCTGTTTGGGACCAAATTGTTAGCAGGCAGGAGCAAATGTAATAATAATTTGCTGATAATTGTTGTACCCTCCAGTTATAGTTGGACCTGAGAAATGTGCTAGTGGATGCAAATATCGATGGGGTTATTAAAATTTTTATTATGTAGTAGGAGGTTTAAGAAACAAATTTTTCTTTCTTTCACAAGAAATTAATAAAAATTAAAATTTAATAAGACAATTAATTCTGTAGTTTCCAGTGGAAAATGGTACTCTGTAAAATGTAGTTGGTAGTTGAGTTTAATTTCAACCTTAGCCTAGAAACACTTGTGTTTGAGTGTAAATGTTTCACTAAAATCATTGAAAGTCATTCCTAAATGAAGACATGGCTTGGAGGTTTTGCCTTCTTGTGTGTTGTAGAAGATCAGATTCTCCAGAAGTTTTGTTTAAATACACAAAGCAGAAGCCGTATTGACAGAGTTTTCAGTCAGTGATTTCAGTATTATATGCAAACTCTTGTATCGGTTGTTAATGGTGGTGGCAAACATCCCTAAACCAGGGATCATCTTAGTGTGTCAGACTTAGTGGGATGCTTTTCTTGTTACGAATGTTATTGTTTACTAAAAGCAGGATGTTTTATGCCTCTCTTTGATGCAGGAGATTGTTTTTCATATGCTTTGGGGACTTGATCACTTCCCTCCAATGCCAAGAATGAATCTATAGTAAATACAGGAGAAAATGTATGATGCAAAAGTTCTGAGGAGTAAATACAATAAAATTCTGAGTGGCTGATAAACAAGAGATAATGTGTCAACATGGTAATTGCACGGAAGTTTCAGAACATGATGTTCTAGCCCTCAACTGTGCCTTCACTGAATAGATCATTTGCATTTATTTAAAGAAAAATCAGTCATGGAAATAATACTGTTCTATTTTTAAAGCTGGAATCTAAGAGAAATATTTTAAGGTTTCAGAGTGACAACTTTCATTTGCCATGTGAAGTTTTAGCGAGTGTTCTGAAGTCACTGTATCTTTTAGGACAGCTTAAGGCTTTACATGTCTTGTTCTAGTTTTGTATATCATGTCATCTAGCCATTTTAATGGTGATGAGCGATTGATTTAGTGATGACATTTCATGGCTTTCATTTGCAGATGGTATCTACCTCTACAGGCAAGATACCCGTTGCCTGTATCAAGAGGCACGAGGCCTCAAAGTTTGTGTTTACTGCAGGAGGTCCAGATATAGGTTAACAGCGTATCTGATGGGGTTGTTTTTAGTTTAGATACCTTCGTACTTACACTGTATCACTAAAATGCTTTGCGTGAGTGGGCAAACTATTAGAAAATGAGTAGTAAGGAAGTAATCCAGAACAGATGGAGGGCTAGCCAAAATGATTGGAAGGGCTCTTTCTTCCCCTGGTTTTGATTTTCTCTGTGAAATTAGATAACTGTAACCTTTTTTCACTTTTAAAGAATCAAACCTTTCTCCTTCTTGATATGAAGTACCATCAACAATGCTTTGTGAAATAGTTTTTTTACCTACAGATTCTGAGTTGTGTATAAAATCTGTATTGTTCAGTCGCATCAAACCCGTTATATGTGTTTGCCTTCAATACCTGCTAAAAGCCTTGTGTTTTTCATTTGCTCAGAAAGCTTCACTGAACCATACTTTTGTTTTATCAGCAGATGTTCAAAGTAGGGGGTAATTAGCTTCTTAGTTTGTATTAAAGTGGTTGTAAAAGAATACGTAAGTATGGCAAATACGTTTTTTTATACAGGTTAAAAAGTTATACGTTTATGGGGTGAATTGTGTTCAGCATAAGATGTGGATAGTATTAAAAAAACCCAAAACAAAACAAAACAACCTCTTGCTCCCAGGCTCTTGTACCCACCAGACGCCTATGGGACATGGTTACTAAAGCAGGAGGCCAACTGTGTGTAAATTCTCTCACTTACTGAGCTGTTATCATATGTCTTTCCATTGTGTCCTTGGTGCGCATGCTGTTCTCCAAACACAGATCCTCCTGCTGCAGAGTTGGCAGTTTAAATTCAATATAACACTGCTCCGTGGTAGTGTCATGAAAGGGTTATGGAAAGACCATGCCTAGGAATAAAACCAACAAGCACTTGCTTCATTGAATTATCATTTGTATCTTAAAGTTATATACATGGAAAATTTCTTCCTAATATACTACTTTTACTGCCTAGAACGTCTCTCTCTGTCTCTCATAAAAGTGTCCAGTGTTTAAGTGCCTCTGTAAATAATAAATGAAGAACTATAACTTAATATCTTGCCAAAAGTCTTTCCGTTTCTCCTGGCAGAACTTTGATGTGAGCTGAAGGTCTTCAAATTCAAAAGGTAACAGTCTCAGAATAAAGTATTTCACATAGGCATGCCTTGCCAGCAGCAACTTCTGTAAATTGTGCGGTACCCGGAGTTCCTTGGGTTACTGCAACTGGAGATGGCTGTGCCCCCAAACTATTTAAAGCTTTACAGTGCAAAATAAATCTTAGCATTCTGTTTGGAAACTAAAATACAGCTGCTGTATATATCTCAGTAGGGCTATAACTTTCTGGCTTTTTTTTTTCCCCCTCTCTGTCTCAATCATTGCACACCAAGCAGGCAGTTACATTTTTGTGAATTTTTTTCCACATGTTCTTAGAGGAATCCTTCAAAGAGTTTACTTTTGTAGCAATAGAGATACAGATGGACTAGGCAACGATCATCTTTGCATCTGAAACAAAGGAGGTACTGTTCTAGCTAAAATGTGACTGTTTCTTAATCAACGGCTGAGAGTAGATGGAGAGTTAGTAAGGCGTTTGTAAAGCTGTGTGTAAACTGGTTGTGCTTTCTTCAGTAGGATAACAATCTATTTGCTTTGCAGTTATCTTTTTTTAATCTTCAGTAGCTAAATGAAAGTTGAGAGCTGCATGTCAGACATTTAAGCATGCAGTTGATGGCATGCTGGAAGGTTTCATACATGGGGAAAAAAAGGAAATGGCTGGAGCAGATCTCTAAAGAGGTGGTGGTTAGGTGCTGTTAGGAAGTCACAGATGAGCCTTTGGGGCAGGGGATGTAAGATCTGTGCTGCTGCACAGGCTATCAGAGTGACAGTCACATTTCAGAGAGTGCCTGTAAGAGGAAGGATGCAAATATAAAGAGAATAGATTGCTGTGACTTTGGCAGCGGTGCGGAAAATGGGAAGGAAGAGCTTAAGAAAATGAATTAGAGCAAGGCAACTGAATTCAGAGCCAGCAGAATGATGATGAAATGAGGGAAGTGGACAAAGAAGTGTGGAAAGCTGTATCTTTTGGGAAGGGTTAGATGAAACAATAGACTGAGTGGGGAAATGGGGTGGTGAAGGGAAGAAGAACAATACAAAGGTGCGGAAGAGAGGCTACAAAGAAAAAAGTTATCTGAAGTTTGTGATCATTATGGCAGCAGCTGAGAGTTTATACAGGTGAAGGAAAAATGCATAAATTCTGACACTAAATTGCTTTTGGTTCTTAATACAGAAAAGTTACAGTTTCTTGGGGAGATTGAACGCTGATGTTTCACCAAAGGCTTTTTAAGTCTTGTACGAGATGCGGAGGCTTTTTTGCCTCACAATGCAGTTACATTTTCTAACATTACTAAATTTTTCAACCTTTGCAACAACACTGAGCAAGTAAGATGCAGCAGAGAAAGTTCCCTTGCTGCCTGAAACACGTGTGTAGCTTCCTGTGTGTGTGAGCACCGCTGGGTAGTTTTCAGGGCGGTGAGTTAGTTGCCTGTGAGCTCTGGCTTGGGACCGGGAGGTCCTGAATCGTGCTTGTAAATCCAGTGTCCAGGTGTCACTGTGGAGTGAGATCACATCTCTGCAGGCACGCTCGTGTGCGCGCCAGCTGCCCTCTCTGAAGTGCTATTGGGTTGCTCCGTTAAAAAGTTGTAAAGCACACGTATGCCTTTTCTGCATTTCAGACCGTGCTGACTGCATCCCTTAGGCAGAGTTGTTGAACGTTGCTAAAGATTTGGGTCACCCATAAGCGTTGCAGCAGCAGCTCAGCAAAACAAACTGCCTTGTTACAAGCTGTACCCTTAGTGAGGCAAGGGAACGTTCCTTGAAGGATGGATGTACGTTTTCGTTTCATGTGTGTTTCCTAAAACACCTTCGCTACTTGTTAAATCAACTTGATGTATGTCTTTTGATGCATTACATTTTATTGCTGTGGAGTTTAGAGGTCACTGTTGCTTTGGCATTTTCACTTTCATCTTCTGGTGGTGTTTTGAGTGCTTGTGCAGCAGCGTGCAAAGTGAGATCGCTGATGGGTTTAAAATGAAATGGATGTTGCAGCAAACGTGCCAATGCGAGAAGAATGATGTGTGGGAGAGAATAAGAGACCATGAGTATAAGAGGGCTGCTCCATGACAAGTAATTTTTTTGTTGCAAGGGAGAAAATAAATTGAAGGGAAATGAGAATATTTACGGAGTTGTTTAAACTAATGCTGATTAATAACAATACTTATGTTCCATCTTTTTTCTCTGGTAATGTCTCTTTATACTAATGCCACTGTTCATGTTGTTATATAATCTGATTTCTTGGTTTGATTTTCTTAGTATTGATGGTACTTCATTATTCACAGAAAATCCACTTTTTCTGGAAAATCCCTTCCTTCCCCAGTTTATTGGTGTATTTATGAGCTCAGTGGTGTGACATCTGACAGCCTACACAGTTTGCCTGTACTACTTCGACACATTTCCCAGTATGAGTAGTGCACGACTGCGACCAGATAATGCAAAAATAACGCAATGCCATTTGTATTTTAACAACAAAAAAGCGCTGACTCTTTTTGGAAACTTAATTTGCTTCTCATGCAGGCTAAATTAACAATGGGAGCGTTTGCAGGCATGTTGTTTCTTCATTGCTTTGTTAATCCAGGTCCCCTCAGAACTTGCATCCCTCTACTTCTACCCCAGGAAATTAACGTTTTTATTGGGGATCAAAGAGTAGTTCAGCTTTCTGGGCCCATTTTTTGTACGAATGCAGGCAGAAATTTGTAAGATGTAGGTAGGTGCCTACTTGCTAGGAACAGGGACTGATGTGCTTTCTGGGTAAACCGGTAAAAAAAGCTTTTTCAGGTCAACTTTTAGCTGTGGCAACGCTACAAGATTGTGTTTTGTTCATTGACTTAGAGGAGAAGCACAATTATATATTCAGCGTTACGAGTTGCGGGGCTGCGTTCCGAGTTCCATGCTGTTGAGGAGTTCTTGAATATGGAGTTTTGTTACAAAAGACGTTGTGACAACTTGCATTCTTTGCCTTTTTGTGAGGCATATGTTTGTATGTCAGGATGCCTCGCACGATGATTCCATGTTCAAATCTTCTATGCTTTTCCGTAAGTGAATTTAAAGATTTCAGACAAAAACACATACAGCTTTTTGAAAATCTATACTCAGAATCTGTTTGCAAAATTTAAGTTACAATTACAGCTTGTATTTGATAGAAAATCTTTTAAGCAATTCTATTTGGGCAGCAAAGGACTAGCCAGGGAACCTTGATATTCAGGCTGTCTCCATCACTCCAGTACTTCTCGAGACAAAAATCAGACCTGTGTTGTAACACTTGCAAGTACTTTTAAGGAATGCCTTTATGGTGGAGTGCCTCTCCTTCCAACACCCTGCCGGCTCTGTTGTGACTTAGCAAATCAGTACATTTATATAATTTTGATAGCTGGCTTCTTACTGAGCTATATTGTACTCTTAAAATTCTGAGTCATATGCCTTGACGTCTTATCACTTTACTTGGCAGCCTTAAAAATCCTAGATTGGACACGATATCAGGCTTACAGTGTTGCTTTGTCCTTGAAATGTTGCCATACAGTCGACTACTGCTTTACCAGTGGTAGAAAAGCAGAAAATTGCCCCACGATAAGATGCTCCTTTCTTCGGGTAGCTCTGGGCAGTCAGGGACATGACTGTCCTCATCGAGACAATTTCTTGGCACAGCTGAACAGTGGCGGTTTCTTCCACCCTTCTCCGAGCTGCTGGCGCTTTGAGACATGGGGCACAGTTGTGGAGGCTGAAGAACGCTTGGTCCAGCTCTCCGGAGGGGTTGGAGAGCAGAGGAATGGGTGAGAGGCGGCAGTGGCATATTCTTCTGTGGGTGTTGCAGCATTATGTTCTAGAAAACGTTGCTGTTCTTTCTGGCTGCTGTTAGGGGAAATTTCGTAGGCCCTATCTCAAACTTTTGGAAGATCTGACTGGAAGGCACACAGGCTGGTCTCTCTAGGATACACTTTCTGTTACACACATAGTATGGGCTTTCTGCAGACTCCATCTTCTCTTAGATGTTATTGTTAAAGCTGCTTTAAATCAGTCACTTATACTCTAAGTGTACTGCTGAAAGTACTGGATGAAGGCCTTTTATCATCTTGCTCAGTAAGAAGTGACTTTTTCTTGTCTTCGGAGTAGCATGCCTTGGCTTACTCTCTTCTAGTTCTAGACTGTTTTCCAGAGACAGTGATACTGAAAATTTACTGAACTCAGTGCTGTCATTCAGATCATAAGTGTCTTGAAGACTTCATCTTTGTGCTGCAGATACGAAAGGCAAGTCAGATGATTTTGAGTCTGGAAACAGGGAAATAATCATTGCAATAAAATGCTTTAGAGCATGTATATGGCAAATTAGGAGAACTGTATTGGACTGTTTTGAAAACCTGTGTATTACTGTTCTAGCAGTTCGTGGAGCAGGCTTGTGAGGCGTAAGCTGGTGGTTGAAGCTTTAGCATTTGCTTCGTTACTTGCATTGTAGTTTCTTTTCATCTTCCTTCATCTTTGCAAAGTGAGCTGTAGCCCCAAAACACTTGTGCATTGGGTGATTCAGGGCAGGGGAAAGAGCAATTTCTTGTCCGTAAATCCGTTTCTTTGTCTTAGATCCACCAATCCGATGACCCCACTAACGTAGTCGTTACCGGACTGGTAAGGTGCCTAGGCTGCCTTGTCTCTCTAACAGCATTAGGAGTACATAATTGGGATTTCGTTCAAGAAAGAAGTAGATACACCAAGCTGAAGATGATTGGCTGCTCTCTTTTAACAGACAAGTCTGAGAAGGAAAACCCATTCGAATCCCCTTTCATTCTGGATTGGTGGATCTGAAGCCCAGAAACAAAGTTTCAGGTAAGAAGTCACCCTGTACTATATCTTGCTGCTTCTGCTTAGATGAGTTTGTCTGCAAATTCAGTATCTTGCTTTAACTGCTTAATGTCCCTGAAGTGTTAGAACACACCAAGTTAGCTGCTGAGCTTAGAGTAAGAAAGGGCATATTCAGTAAATACACGTACACTGTATTAGGAAGTCGCAGATCTACTCTGAAAAACGGACCTAGGAACATACAGTAAACTTGCCTTCTGTGGAGCTGGAAAGCAGTATCTGCAGGTACAGGGGCACTAGGCAAAAGGTTTACAAATCCTGTTTCTGAAAGGAGAAAGCAGCCTTACCAATTACTTCATTGAACTTCTCCGTCGAGTTCAGGAAAGTAATAGCTATCTGCTCTGATTTCTAGCCAGGTTGTCTGATGAGTTCATCAGAAATTTAGAGAACTTGTCTAGTTTGTTCGTAGTACAAATTCCAGTCTGAAATGCCATTTGAAACTCTGTTGTGGGCAGGACTTGGAGTCAGCCTTTTCAATCCTTCACAAGATTTCAACGTAAGGTTCTGTTCCTAGTTGTTTTCAAAGCGTAGCTGAGCCAGTTCTAAGGCACAGTTTTCAAGAGGAGCTTTAAAGTTGTAGCGGGTTTATTTCAGAGTAGGGGCGAATGGTTGTATTTTGAGTCACGTTCACCTGAGATTTTGAAATGACTGTAAAAGGGTACAGCATCCTGTCTTAAAGACACGTTTGGAAGGTATTTGTGTGTGTTAGGAAGGAAAGCCGGGTCCCTGGCTGATAGGAAAATAAAGTTATGCGAGTTAAATATCTGGTGTGAACGGGTGACCTGCACCTCTCCTAATGCCCAGCTTTATTGTAAGTTAGTGCTTTAATGAACTTGGCAACTTATTTCTAAAGTTAGTATGAAACAGTATGCCTCAATTCCTTTGATATTAATAGCAATAACACTAAGCCGCTTGAGTGTTCTCTTTTGTAGACAGCTATAAAAAGCGAATGTTAAGGCCTCAGTATTTAATCTACTGTAGAAGAAACTCTTGTAGGTGCTGTTGATCTCATGTATTGTTTTAGCTCTGCGTTTGTTTTGCTGGCGTGGTATTGTGTGCAAAAATTATACTTGAATATAATTGATGAATACATATATAATGAATTATTTGTGCACAGGGTACTGTTGTTTCCTGGTTTGATTTTTTAAGTACTTTAATTTTATTTGGTTAGGGTGGAGAAGTCTTGGGCATGCTTTTTTAGTATAATTCTTTAAAAAAAAATCTGAGGGAAAATCTAAGGGAAATACTCATTAACCTTAGTCTGACACATTTCTTGCAGTCTTGTCTAATATCAGATTGAATTTGTCCCACACACCAGTCAGACTCACCTTGGAGTTAACACTGCAAAATAACATCTTCCCGTGGAATATTTGCTGTTCAGGGTGTGCCTTTTTCTAAAATGAGAGAATGAGGAGGCAGAAGTGAACTTGGCATCTTTAATGATGAAAACTGAAAAAAGGAAATAATTTAAAATACACTGGGGGGGGGGGAAAGAGGAAGCATAAATGTGTACTCCTGCTGATTAAGATCCCCGATGTTGTGATATTTAATATCACTTAACTTTTTGAAACATGAAACAGTCTTACCAAAGGCAGTAGTAAAGCTAAGTTGAACTTGAGTGCAAGTATATGCAGGTTGGAGGCTTAGTTCTTGCCCAGATTTTGAATCTTGCATTTCAAAAAGTCAAATGTAAGTCAGCTGTCAAAGGCTATGTAAATATTCCTCTGCAGCATTTGATGTACAAACCCTGAACGTGAAGCTAGCATTTTATTAAGTACTGAGCCCAGACTTCACATGCATTTAAACTCATCAAGTTAAAGTGCCTGCTGCCTTGTCTATACTAGATTTTTAAATGGGGTTAACATTGTTTTTAGATTATGTTAGGCCTCATCCTTAAAAACTTAATATGGAAAAGAGTCTAAGACAACTTTTAACATCTTAGACCTAAGTTTCAGCTACATTTTTCTAAGTGTTTAACTTACTCAAAGTTTCTACTATTTCAGTTGGCAGTGCTAGCTCTCTTTTCAGTGTTTCTCTTTTTTTATTCCCCAGTTGTGATTTACTACGAGCAGGTGTGCTGCTGTCTGTAGATGTCTGTAACACCTTTGTTCCTGCTGCATAAGAGCATAGGAAAGCCATTTTTCTTTTGAAATGGCCTTTTTTATGTAACATAGGGTATGTTAATGCAGAAAGGAATATTACACTTCTGGAGTTTCGAAACTGTGGGAATTGGGATATATGTACATGAAGGAAGCAAGGGTTAATCTAAGTACTGCGTATTTTGGAAAATTTAGATGATTTCAGTTAACATTCAGAGTGACTTACATAAACGTATGAGGATTTTCTTCCTAGTCTTTTGTATCTTCCTGAAAACGAGATACTGCATCTCGTGAGTCTTATCCTGATGAATAAATTATAATGGAGTAAGATTGTTGTTATATTCAAAGAAAGCATTTAATCTTTTCTCCACTGAACCCATATTCCTTTTGTAGCATTCGTTTTGTTGTAGCAAACGCATACTTTGATCTTCAGGAGCAGAGTGGGACTGCGTTATCGATCACCCTTCTGTGAATTCATTGTCCTATCTAGAAGAACGGTGTGGTAATGAGGAGAATTTATCTGATAAATTATTTTCCCTTTGTCTTGCTTTAAATTTCCTGATTCCTCACTTAATATTTTTCCCCAAATGCAAGAAGCTTATGTGTGGCTCTTGAATGGCTATTGGAAGGTTGTAACATTGAGCGATTTTTGTTTTGAATGGCAAACATTTAGCTCAATAGATTTTTCTAATGGAAGTGTGACTCAGCTATTGGTTACCTATTTTTTAGAATGATCTGATAACAATAAAGGAATAATCAAAAACATTTCACAAGTTAAAGTGAGTTTGCTACTCTGTGGATACTTATTTTTGAGAAATTCACTTTTGCATTTGTAGTTCATTGAAGGACAGAAATGCAAGAGTAAATTACATCTAAGACAACTTTCTTGACCTGAGAATGTAGCTGTTCTTAAATCGAAGCAGAACACGTGAATGCATATGTAAAACTCCATGGATTTTGGAAATAATATTGTACGAACGGTACTCAAACAGCCTTCCAAATCAGACACTCAAGACTGGACGTGAGATTGCATTTTGGACATGGAAAAGGTAGTGGTGTGATGGCACTGATTCCAACAAACTTGGATGGAGCATGTGAATACACTGCATCTCTCAAGGGACAACTTGGTTTTCAAAGGAAAATGGGAAGAGTACAAAGTACTACTATTGGTCTGATGTAAATTGTTTCTTTGTTTTCAAGTACCTCAGCAAAGATACTCAACGTTGTGCCAAAATGCACAGCGTAGTGAATGTGTTACCATGCCAAGCCAGGCTGTCACTTGTGGAACACGCTATGTGTGTTACATGCATGCCCTCACACTTTATTTCCAATTAAGTATTCACACCTAAGAGTATACTTTAACATTTTTACTTTTCCTCCTCTTGCAAATATTCAGACTACTTGTTCCGATATGTAGTTGGTTCAACACTGTTCTGCTTGTCCCTATTTTGAATAAATCACTTAAGGTAAAAATACCAGGTAAGATCTGGATGATATCCCAGCTAGCAAAAGGGGATGGAGTTTGAGTAGTTGGCAACTATTCCCTGCCGAGTGTAAAATAATACTGAAGGCCTTTGAACAGTGTTACTTATTGTGGTTGTTACAGTGTCTTATTGTGGTTAATGCTGATTTTTGAGAAACTAAGATCTGAGCTTGATATTAAATTTGACTTGGGAGCATACAGCTTTCATAAACAGTCATACTGTCCTTAAGTCTAAGTTTGCTTTTCAGAGTACCCCTTTTTTGCAGTATTAAATCTGAGCTGCCGGGGGATGTGTCTGTCCTTCCCAGCCGTAGAGAGGGTTTTAAGTAACAGCAGTTACCCCATGAATTTATCAATATTAAGTGTTAAAGGAAATAAAGAAGTATCAGTTCTGTTGGTACAGGCCTAAATCAAAGTAAACTAAACCGCAAATTACCAATGTTGAATAGCATGTGATTTTCTTATAGCGAAAAACCTGAAGAGAATTCAGAATGAAGGTTGACGTTTTTTGGCTGTAAGTTTTTTGCCAGTCTGAATCTCTATTTGTAGCCCTGTGGACATCCAGAACACAAACTAACCTTACTGAGGAGCTGGTTTGTTGTCACAAGAAAGTTGGGAAAAGCATTTCAGACTTTAGGATTTGTAAACTTCAACGATTTGTTAGGTTCTTACGTTGAATTTCATTTTGTAATGAACTGCATAAGAAAAAAGTTGTTGCAGGAATGAATTAATATAATTAGTCATGCTCCTTGCAAAAAATGGAGTAAATTAGCTCCCTTATTTGTTTTACTGTATTTTTCTTTGAAATTCCAAAATACCTCCCCTCGCCAATCTTTTTTGGACTCTGTCTAGAAACTGATTTTCAAAACCAAGGATATTTTTGCCTTAAGAACAGAATTTCTCAAACTATAAACATACCAATAAAGTTTGATTCCTTAAATTATCCTGTATAAATAAAATTAATGCATTGAAAAATTCCGAGGTCATAATTTTAATACTTTATAAAACTTCCAGCAATAAGGCTTGGTTGTGTAAATGCTGTCATTCTTAATTATGACATTGCAATATTTCCATCACTGGATATCAAAGGTGTATTAGCTCCATCAGGCTACAGTCTGTATTCATTTCGTGAGCAATTTAGCGGGCTTTATAGGATAAATGGGTGATTTTTTTTAAGGGGTAAGAAAGTGTGAGGATTGCTGTTTGGACGTAACTCTTAATTTCAAATGCACTGAAATGGAAGGTTTCTGGACATTTTACAGTGCTTTAACAAAATAGCAGCACTGTACACCTGTGAGAAGTCCAAAGTGAATGAAAACTTTGGATTGTTCAGGGGCTAATAGATTTTTTTTTTTTTTTTGGGTGCCTCTATCCTAAAAGTTATCACCTACAAAGTTGATTTATTGGAAGAACACTGCTGCGTGCTTTAGTATTAATATAAGAAGTTCTTAGCATCTGACCTTTAAAGACATTGAAGCATATTCCTTTTTTACTGATACTACTAAGAATTTATAGTTTTGAATGCAAATGCGAGCATTTGCGTAAGTCTCTTAAATTTGAGATTTAAGATTGAAACCTAAACCTTGAAATGTAATTTCTGAGGCTGGACCACCAAAGCAGTTCTTTGTCTACAGAATTAAAATAAAACATATAATAATAAAGTTAATGTATTAATCTTTTCAAACATAGGGCGTCTGAAAGATCCAGCGAGGGTTTCTCTATTTGTCTTTATTCTTTCAGCATCATTCACTCCTTGCCATGAAGCTGTAAAGCCCCTCTTTCATCTGCTTTCTCCTCCCCTGCAAGTAGTGCATTCAGATGAACACACAGCTATCTTAATGTGAGTCGCATTGCAAATTAGTTTGTTCCTTAAAATTTGAGTTTTGATTGGCCTTATCTTAACCTGTATGGTTCTTCTGTCTGCCAGTGGGATTGACACTGGTTTGTATGTGCACTTAATATTATGCCCATTAGACAGTGTCATTTTCCCGTTCCCGAACTTTATTAAATAGTGCTGCAGTTCCCTGGGATCCTGATGAAAGGCAAGTGGAAAATGAAGGCGTAAGTTCAGGTTCTTGTTATGCAAAAATTAAATCTTTAGTACACTATTACGCTTTTATTTACGACAGTTCCTATGCAAGCAGGGTCAAGAAATAACATGTCAATGAAGCACACAAATATTTGCACATTCCTGTTTTAGTGTGAAGTAGAATGCAATATTTAATTTGTAGTATTGTGCAATATCATTGCTACAGCTAAGTGTCCAGTGCTTTGTATAAATCCTTTTATTCAGGGTTTTGTAAGACTGTGGAAAGGTTTTTGTGTGGCTTAAACTTGGCATGGAAATGGCCTCCGTGTCTAATGTATTTTGAAATAAATTAAAAAATTGTTCTCAAGTTACCCATATTTCTCTTAAGTTCTTAATATTCAGCTTATTTAAGTAGAGCAGTTCCTAAAAGAAAACACAATAATAACCTAAACCAGTGATTTTTACCTTATAATTCGTGGACTCCTGTAGGTGTAGATTCAGTATACGCACAGTTTTGTAGATTTTACCTGAAAATCTTCAGAGAGAAGTTTGTTGTGTTTCTCGATCAATGACTTTTACTAAGTGATGTGAACAGGATTAAAATTTTTACTGGGCCTGTATGCTTAAAAATGCAAAAATTTATTTGGGCTTTAATAAATACCTGCAGTGATGCACTGAATTTCGATGATTCAGTGTTGCGGAAACACCATTCAGGTATTGTGCCAAACTGCATTAAATAATGAAACAGATAAGAAAGGAAGTTTCTTGAATTATATACGCTGGTTTTGAAAAAGAGCTGTAAATGGTCTACCGAAGATCCTGCATGTTCAATATCACGATCAATGGGTTTGAACAGTACATCCTATCTTTCTTTAAAAATATAAAAATCTCTTTTTTGGTGTCTCGTTGAAATTAAGGTAGTTTCCCTAATGTCACTGGTTGACTATCTTAGAACAATTCTGGGAACTAAATTTCAAGTGTTTGTGTGAGGACATGGCAAAGTAAATTATTGCAATGTAATTAGAGATATACTGGATTAATTACTTGATAGCTAAATGAAAAAACACATTTCTTTAAACATTAATAAGAAACTTTTAATAATTGAAAACTGTGATTTATTTTAATATTGAAGGAAGCATAATACAACATAGCATAAATATGTTTATTTTTACCTCTGTACATAAGGTATATGCACCCACTCATCACATGACAAGTGCATAGTACAGAACATCCATATGGAATTGCAGTCTTCCTGCTGGATAAGAGGAGAGAGAATTCTGGTGTGTTTTGGTGCTGCTAGGGTCGTTCTTCTCCTGGTTTTGCTTTACTTTCTCTCTTAAGCAAGGAGATGAAAATACTAGGCTTTCTTTTGTTTTATTCATGAGATACCAAAAAAAAAAAAGTTTTTAACCTCTTCAGTTGCTCTGGGCTCCCTCCTTCCCCTTATTACTGGCACAGTAACGGCTTGCCCTGAGTCTTCACCTCCGGTTATTCCACTTTCAACTTTGATCTGTGTGGGATTTTTCTTCTAAAGATTTGGTGTTTGCTGTAACTAAATTGGAAGCCTGTGTGAAAAATATGGAAAGCTGAGTCTGTGCCAAATTTTAGAGCTGGGTTTTTGCTCTGCTTGATAGCGAGGAATTGAATCCTTTTCCCTAACTTTATCTAATGGTTATGTACTGTATGTACTATTCTGTCCTTAAAAGGAACTGTGAAATAATATCATGGAGCTATAAAAGGTTTGGGGAGTCTGTCTGCATCAAATTTCTTCAGCTTCAGAAAAGAAACAAAAAGGATTTCCAAACTTTTCCTAACTACTAGTGTCAGCAATGTGGAGTGTGGTAGTTAAGCTTCGTTCTTTCTGGCTTGGGTGGTGGTATGAGTAATAAATGTAGTTAGGGTATAATTTGGCTTTAGGATACCCTCAACTGATAATACAAACTTTTTTCCCCAATAACCCATTTACTCAGGATACCATGCATCTTGACTAAGCAGAACTTGGTCTTGCAATTTGAAGTTAGCTAGGTGTTGTTCCTCTCTAAAAAATACTTACATTTTTTGGTTGTCAGTGTCCCAGTACATAGACTGTAACCTCAGAAGTTAATGTCAGCTTTGCTGTTGGAATAAATAAGCACGAATTGAGAAAGTTGAGACAGTGCAGGGTGCCAAACCTTAATTACCGAAGCTCCTCCAGGTTGTATTCTAAAGACTTGCCACCCTAATGGAAAGCTCCTGCACTTCTGTTCCCCAAGGGTGACTGCAAAGGTAAAAACCTCGCAAGCAATTACGGCCAGGCCAGTTTGCTGAGTAAGGCACCTTCCCCCGTTGCGGCAGAAGTGCTTTTGTCGGTAGCAATGTGTGGATGCATTGCTGAACTGATGGACCCAAACTGTAACAACTCTGGTACTCCTGATAGTAAGTTAAAATGTTCAGCTGGGCACTAAAGCCAAGCGGTTGCAAATGAGGAAAATTAGCTCGTTATCCTTGATAGGACAGAGGGATGGCTTATTTTCTGAAAAGGATCTTCAGTCGTTATTTTACCCTTGGCCGCTAACCTTGTGCTTAATGTAGAAATAACATAGATAAGTACCCACGTTAACATACTAATGAGTTGCCTGCCTTGAGTGATTTGTTGTGGCATCTAACTGCTTCTTCTCTTCCTTCCTTTTTGTCACCCTGCAGTGTTCTGTGCCAAGGTCTTTGTGGCTAGGCTGCTCCAACCTGGTAGAGAGCATGTGCGCACTGAGATGCCTGCAGAGCATGCCCAGTGTCAGATGTCTCCAGGTGCCTTTCTTCTTTCTTGTTGTAAATGTTATGCGTATGCTGTTGAACATTTGTTAAACTCTCAGGACTCTGTTTAATCAAACTGTTAAGTCTGCTAAATGTTTTTTGTGCATCCTTTTCTGAAATCTTCTACTTAACTGCATTGTAGGAGCGAATCTTAAGAGGGCTTTCTGTACAGTAGGCTCTTGCGGGGGGTGGTGAGCTTTTGTGTTTTATTGCCTGTTTACTGAAGTTGTGATATAAGTAGCATAGTTGTGCATGTTGCCTGCTACGTTTTGCTTTCTCATTTAATTTAAAAAAAATAACATAATGAGCTTTGCCATTTCTCTTAAATTGCAATGAACTTTCTAGCCTGTAATATTTGTGTGATTTAACTTAGAAGGGATAAGCTTTTTATTTTCTACTGATCCTGGTTATAGCCTTACATTACAGTCATTGCGCATGCTTGAATGCAGAATAGTTAGCATGGAGTCCTGGAGCTCTTTGGGTTACTCTGTTAAGTTAGCTTCTTAACTTTTTAAAAATGAAGAACAAGGGATGGGGAGCTTGCTCTGCATAGAAGACCACTAAATCTCAAGTTCTCTGTTGTTTTTCTTCTAGTAAGCTGTTGAAGCTGAGCCTGTGTAATTTGTAGATGGGGGAATTGCTGCTGTTTCTTCACTGGTTTGGGAGGGATTGAAAATGGAAAAAAAAGGGAGCTTTGATACCAGTTAACAATTTTGAACTCCTAGGATATTTACCTTGGAAAGAAAATGCAGAATATGTGTAGTAACTGTGTGGCACTTCCTAAAGTGTTTCTGACTGTAACGTTTTTACCAGAACATAACTATTATTTAATATTAGTAACTTTTATAACATTGTTCAGTCTTTCATGTGTACAAAGCGAATACTTAAATGAAATTGCTTTTGTGAATGAAAACTTAAACAAATTGAGTTTTGTTTGCAGTCAGTCCATTTGAGTTCAGACACTGGATAACATGAATGTCTTACCTTAGAGAGTAACCATTTATTTCAAAACCTCTCTTGCCTGCAAAATGTGGCCACTTGACTTCCAGCAAATTTGAGTTTCAGAATTAAAAATTTTTCAAAATTTCCGTTAAGATACAAACATGTTTTTCTGTTTGAATGCTTTATGTTTCTGATTTTGAAATACTATTCAAAGGGGGGAAAAAAACCCCATGACCAAGATAAACGTGTAGATGGGTAGTACAATTTTATAGAAATTGGCACTACCTCATGGCCAAATAATGGCTATAGTAGATGCTTATAGTCATGACAGGGCAAAGTCACAGAGGTTTGCATCTGACTTGGGAATATTTACAAGCTAGTTCTAATATAAGATCTTCCTGCTCTCTCTCCCTGATCCTCAGCATTCATCCCCTCACTGGAAAAGTAAAATAAAACTTTTTTCAGTGGGAATTCTGAAAATTTTTTCTCCTGGGACCTAACTTTTCAGTGGCCAAAGAGCATCTCAGAATTTTTCACCAAGCGATCATAGTTCTTTTTAAGATGGATAGTGATGTTGGGAGTAGGTTGGATGGAGTCTGGTGGGATGGGCCAGTAATCGTTTCAAGGTTTGTTAATGAACGCTGGTGAGGGATGTGAGCAGTGAGCTTGAAACAACTGCTGCTTTGCTGTCATGAGGCTGTTCTTCGGTGCAGACCTAGGATTGCAATCCTACACTTTCATACTTAATTTTTTTACCTCCTCTCTACCTGACTTTTGAATTTGTGACTTATGCCTAACTTTATTTAAGAGTTTGAGAACTATTTCAGGAGAGGAGCAGTTTTGCTGTTAATAACTGTCTTTTAAATGGTAGGTGTCGATCTTGGTTTCATGGACTACAAGCCTTGGCCAGGGCTAGCTGCTGGACTCTCACAGTGAATTTCAAAAAGACTTGTCAGGCTAGGGGGTTCCTTAACAAGCTCAGGTTCCCTACTGCAGGTAAGGCATGCATTTCTGCAAATACCTGGCTTGGGAATTGCAAGGACTCCTTGGTGACGAATCTGAGAATTTTGACTGCCCCAAGTTTCTTATAAATGAGCTCTTCGGAAGTTTCTCATCAGTTAGCACATCATGGCAAATTAACTGGTTTTTTTCCCCATCTGAACTTTTTATTAAAACAATATTACAAACAGAAAAATCTATATATTCAATTGACATAATAGTAAACCTATTTATTAGGAACCCTTTTTTTTCCTTTCTGTTACAGTATCTGTCAGTAGGTACATAGCCATTAACTGTAAATTGCACAGGTGAAAGCTCAGACCAGGCTGGGCGGTAGATTAATTGAATACATTGTATTACAAACTTCTGTTGATAATACTGATTACAGGATAAAATACAAAACAGTTTGTTCCTGAACGTACTGCTTTATACACAAGATTTTTGGAAACCTGTTATCACACAGATGTGGTGACATATATAATTAAAAACCATAGCTAATGCAGCTGTTAATGTCAGGACGTGACACTTTGAAGAATTTCTCAAACCTATATTGTTTTCAGGAATTGTTACAGATCTGTCAGCTTTCATGAAAACCACATTTGAAGTGTCAGTTAATTTGTGTAGGCTTTTTGCTCCATGTGCCTGTAGCAATTTAACAATCCCAGAACATTTTTAACTACATAATAGTAACAGCTAACAGGTTTAACAAATTTTAGTAAAAAAGTATATCACTGCAAGGACAACCACATTGTTTAAGCTGGTAGGATTGCTTTGGAGCGGTCGGGAGCTCAGTGTGTGGAAAGAAACAATTTTGTGTTCCAGCCTGTTGCGCCTCAGGAGTTACTGAGGAGGGATTTCACCAGGGCGTTGGGCCCCTCCGCGTGTTGCAGGGCTTGTGCTTTTCTGCGGGCTGCACCCTCCTGATGGGTTGTTCAGAGAATAAGATGGAAAACTGTCCTGAGCAGATACCTGTGGGGCACACTGCTTGGTAAGGAATAGAGAGCGCTTTGTTGATTTAAATTTTGGAACAAAATAAAGGCCTTTTTTTTTTTTTTTTTTTTTTAAAGTCTGATTTTTGTAGAACTGCAACCAGGAGTAAGAGGTTTTGAATCTTGTAGAAGCATCTGTGGGAGATACTTTAAAAAAAAAAAAAAAAAGGTTCTCCTTTCAGGCGTGTGACTCAGTGATGCCCGAAGGGGAACTTGGAAGTGAAAGTGGCACCAGCTGCTTTTCCCCACTTTTTATTTTTGGTACCATGACTTGCCCTTCATTGTTTCCTGAGCTACAAGCCCACATGTAAGAACAGGTAGGGCATATATACCAGGAGGTCTTCGTTCTATAGCACGCATTCAATTAGTGTAACAATGATAAATAGGAAGTTTAAGAAGGGAAATACAGCAGCTCTTCAGTGATTCACAAAAGTTATCTGGGAGTTGTATCTGTTATCTGTGTGTGTTGTATGTGTAGAGTAATTAGTGAATGGACCAGAAAGAGGGGGGAAAAACCCTAGTCTTAAATCGGAGCCTTGTAGAATTTCTTCAGGAAGCTCTTAGTCTTAGTGCTTTTTCAAACGTTTAGGCTTCAAGAGTAATCTACCATCAGTCTAAAAGAAGAAAGCAGAGATTAGGTTTACTCTTGCCTTTCCATAATGATGTTAGCAATCATAAAACCTAACTAGGCTCTTCTAAAATCAAGCTGTAACATTTAAGCAAATATCCTCTGATGCCAGTGGATTGGAAGTAGTGTTCCAATTCTCCACAATTAGTCTGGTTTTGTATTCTGTGCTTTTTCTCACGCAGTAAAATACCTTCATAGTTCCTGTAGTTTATTGGAGAAATATTTACTTTCTGCATTCTGTGAGCTGTTAGTGAATAGAGAAGAGAAATGATTTATTAAAAAGTATGTATTTCCGTTTGTGTTACTTGAAGTTTGCTCTCATCTATTCTGAGTTGCAGTGTAATTAATACCCTTCACACTTACTATCACTTGATATTGTTGCATTGAAAAGCATATATTAAATGGCAGTTCATAAAACCTGAAACTACTATAGATTCTGAGGCCTTATTTTTAACTACTTAATTATCTTTAATAATGGTTTTGTACCAAGGAGCTTACCATTATGAACACACTCGGATTCAAATAGCTATTGTTTTTATCCTCTTTGATACGGATTTGACTGCAAGATTAAATGCATGCTGGTCTCTTATTTAAGTGTTCAGAGAAACTGGTTCTATTACCAGTTGTGTAATGCAACCATATGGATACATCATCTTCCATAGCTTCATCCTCATGAAGCATTGCAGTGGTTTTGAACAAATTTTGCAATGCTGATCTGGGAAATAGCTCCAATAGCGCTGTCACGCAAAGAGAAACGTCCAGTGTTCTTAGTTCTGTAAGTAAACATCTCCAGTGTGAATTGAAGACTAATCATTAAGCCACAGAAGATAAGTACTCAAACGTCGCTTTGAATTATTGCGTAATGTAGGATGTGATGAAATAATGCTTGGGGAATAAATTATTAGATAGATGTAATGACATTAACCTAGTAACCAAATACTGCTCAACCAACTCTTTCTTCCTTGTATTGTTACACTTTTCCTTGACTTTTTTTTAGAGAGATCATCATATTTCTCTTCTAAAACTCTGCTTAGTTTTTTCTTGCTTATTTAAACCTCCCCCAACATGTTGGGTTTTTTCCTACACCTTCCCATTTATTGTCCTTAAGATTTTCAGCTTAATTGTATGTAGTGCCCTGCTCTTCCTTTGATGTTCATACGTGGGATATGTAGCTTGGAAGCTTTAACAAAGCACTGATTCCCTACAGGAACAATAAACTTCTCACTTCCAGAGCTTCCAGTGTAGAAGTTGACTTGTTCCTCCAGAGGCCAGGTCTTACAATTCATGTAGTGGCTTTCTCAGACTTGAAGCTACCCTGACTCCTCCCTGCCCGTTTGTCCAGTGGTCAGTAGGCTTGCGATAGTGCGCTTCACTTTACCTGTCCTTTATCCTTGACTTCTGCACAATGGGATGTCCAGCTCCATAGGTGTTCCTTCATCTGCCTTTTCATTCTTACACCATGTGTCCTGGTGATGGACAAGCAGTAGGAAGGTGACATTGCCTTCGTTCTTGCCAGTGTCTTTCCTGCTTATAGATTAAGTCGAGAGTGTATTGATTTCCTCTCCGTAACTGGAAGCTGTCTTCACAAAAACGTGGTCGTAAAAGCCTTTTGAATTGGCCAATTCATAATTTATTACTGTTCAGAAGAACTTACTATTTGCCAGTGGCAAGTAGAGTTCTGGAGCATTAGGGTTTTAATATTTATTCCTTACAATAGCACTCCCTGCAAAGGAGATTATTTCTTAGCAATAAGGAATCTCAGTGCTATCACAGCTGAGGTGGGGCGCAAAGAAGGAAGTTTATTTTTCTATTTATTGATAAGATAAAATTTAGCATTAACTTGCTTAAGCTTCTATTTGTTATTCTTTACTAATCTGGAACTTCTGTTGGTTGATGTTTCTATTCAGATACCAGAAAGAAGTACAACAATGGAAACTATAGTTGAAAAAAAAATTGTATTTGAAAGTGAAGTTCTGATTTATTGACATGAAAACTTCAGCATTCTTTTTTATAGCAGTACTGTCATTTTCGCAGTACAAATGCAGACACAGACATGAAGCACTATTGTTAAAATGACAATGAGTGCAGTAGATGCATTCTGCTAAAACCTTTTCCTACAGTGCATGAAATCACGAATCGGAAAATGATGAATAGGCTGTCACTGTGTAGACTGCATCCTTTTGGAAATGTTATTTTTCTATGCAGCTGTTAAAATGAGTTGTCATAGCCAGACAACTGCTTTGCTTCTTCTGTTAGGTTTGAAGTAATTTACAAATACTTCTTTGACATGTTTTCTGGTATTTTGCCTCGAAACAGTGGAACTGTTACCGTTTCTTTTTGGCAACAGTCCAACAGGTCCATTAAAAAGAAATGCATATTTGATCCCTTTTCTTTAAAGGAACAGAATGTTCTCTCCAATATCTGAAATATTTGTGCTTGTCCCTCTATTTTAAACAGACTTCTTTCTGAGACAGAAAGCTTTAAAACTAAGCATAGTGTTGTCGAAGCAATTAAAGATACTCATGCAGTAGGCCTGTTGCCATTTTGTGCAGTGAGGTGGCCTGAATTACCCAGTTTGTAGATCTGATGTAAAAATGTCCAGTTTTCTCTCTGTTAATCAGCAGCAGTGCTTCCCAGTATTGTTTCTTCTGGCTGAAGCTTGAGTCTCCTCGCAAAATTAATAGCAGTTTGGATTTTGTTTTCAGCAGTTTCTCACAATATCTTTGGTTTTGTTTTTAGTTCTTAGTATGTGTGTGTTGCAGACTCTGAGGACTGATGTGACAGCTCAATTTGGTGTTAGTTGCATATATTGCAAGCATTTTGCAAAGGGTAACATTGCTTTGTACCCCCCTCCTTTTTTTTTTCCCCCTTGTGCTCCAGTGCTCGACCATCCTGGTGGTCTCCACCAGACCACGCTCCAGTATCCCAGTGTATTTCTTGTAGTGGAGTGCCCAAAACTGAGGCCAGTACTCCAGATGCAGTGTCCGGAGGGCCAAGTACGGCTCCGGCTGAAGTCTCTTACAGTGACAGCAGCTTGTTGTGGTGCTCTTGATGGTGGTTTGTTGCTAGGCCTAGACACCAGTAGGATAAGTAAATGTAAAATGCAGGGATTGGTTTGGTTTTTTTTTTTCCTCCTAAGCATGATTTATTATCTGAAGGAAAGAGTTATGATAAGCACTTTTTTCCAGTCATCCTTTGTGTATCAGAGTGCTTTCAGTTTTATGACTTTAATTATTAACTAAGCCTGTTCTTTCTTGGGGGCAAGAAGAGAGACCTTTTCTTTATTGGGTCAATTCATATTGTTTATTTTTAAGTAGAAGAGAGTGGTTACTTACTAGATTACTCTAAACTTCAGCCAGTGAGCTAGTATTGAGCTACAGAATAGAGCTCTTCCTCTTTAGTTTCCTTAGCTGAGGAGCAGAAGTGTGTTCCCTGATGTCAGAAGACTAGCAAATGGACTAAATATCTGTCAGTTTTGGTTCCTGATTTTCCTCAGACACGACGTACATCAGTCACTTCTAGCTGACCATGGCTTCTGCCGAACGGGCCCGGCTGTGTTCAGTCTGGTCTGTGGTACGCGCGCAGCAAATGGCGACTGCGGGCTGGGAGGCAGACGGCAGCCTGCGAAACCGCTTTGCAGGTTGGGGTGGTCTGCGGTGGCTTCTCCAGGGTGGGGCTGTTTGAGTGCTGCCAGCCACTAACCTCTCTGCTTGTGGGTAAAGGGTTTTGCTGGTGTAAACAACTCGCTACATACGAGTGCTTTTTTTGGTCTTTGTTGTTTTCAGCAGTTTTTAGAGAGCTCTAAGGATCATACATTTCATCCCCAAGCTGCAAGCTTGCTTGGACAGAAGAGTGACTCCTTTCAGGAGCCTGGTTCTCTTTCTAAACAGCTTCTCAAGTTATTTCGCCTGTGGCTGTTAGTTGGTGCGGGCGGTTCTCTCACCTTTGTCTTTTCTTCAGAAGTTGCCAGTATTCAAAAGTTAGTAATTTACTTAATCAATATTATGATAGAGATTAGGAGGAGGTGATAGCTGATATGACTCCCTCTTGAGATGTTTCACTAAGCTGCTGTCTGCTGCAGAAGGGACTTCGGAACGTAGAAAAAGTAACATGAGCTTAGTGGTCCAGTTCTTACTCCTTTGGGTGACTTGCTAGCCTGCTTTTGCTAGTTTCTCTCTTGTACCATTTAGAGATCACAATCTATCGTCTCTCAGACTGGGAAGGATATGTCCCTAAGGAGGCAAGTACATTTCTTCGTGATGAATTCATGTATCAACACAAGATACCAGACTTTGCCTCAGCAAATCCAGAGCCTTGCTTATAGCTGTAACAGATGAGCGTAATTTCAAACATAAATTTATGTTTAGCTCAGAAAAGCTAACACAATCACACTAAGCTTAATATTTTTCACAAGTAGCGAGCAGGAGCTATTATTCCTGATACCTCTTATGATGCATCTGCAGAAGACTGTCTTTGAGTGGAGAGATGTTGTTAGCCACACCTTCGTGTTTATGCTTTCTCAACCTCCTTTGGAAGAGAGGAATTTTTTGCTGTCTGATCCGGTTATGGTGCAAAGAAATTTGCTAGGTAATGTGCCTTGCTCTCTGCCTGCCTTATAGTGGTGCTGTGCTTATGCTGGGAGGGAGTGAAATCTTTCTTAGGAGAGGAGAAGGAAATGCAAGGCAGTCTGTTCCAGGTGTATTTGATGTAGTCCTCTTCCTTGCAGGTGTTTGGTCTATTTCCCACAGAAAAATTTTCAAGGAAGCAGAAGATAATCAAATATTTCCCACTAAGGTTGAAATTACATTGTGCACTGTCAGACTTCTTATCAGAAACATCGCTGGCAGGAGGATCAGATCCCTTGCTTGTGGGGAATTAAGCAGCAGTCTTGATACCAGTGTTAGTAATGATTTTGCTGATATTAATGGTTCCACTCTAAGAGTCGTCGTCATAAGGACATTTATTCTTTCAGCGTGAAAAGTTCCTGGGGTGCTTAGCAGGCAGGCCATTCCTAGGTTTCCCTGGGCCTCCTTTATTTGCATCTGATGAGCTGTTCTGTAGGTCTTCAAAGCTGTGGCATATGAGAGTCTTTGTATACGTGGTTTGGTTTTTGTGATTCTTTGAAATGGTGATAGAATCCAAATAAATCAAAGGAGGTGTCGGAGTCAAGGATAGGACAGCTGTCTACAAACCCAACAGCAGGATTGAGCAAATTTTGCCAATACCCATCTGTCAAATGTGGAAGAAGTGGTACAACAGAGAAAGAAGGAACTATAACCAAAACCTTTTACTACTTTGCATAATATTTCTATGGCAAGATAGTCATGTTTGCAAAGTCCCACTACGGAAAGGCATTACTTTGTGGCACAGGATGGTCTCCCAGTGCTGCGGACAAGTGGATTTTACAGATACTGCAGAAGTTTGAGTTAACTTTGTTGCCCTAGAGAAATAATACAGGTCGTCTTCATCCCAACCTTTTCACTTACTTTGTAAGTATTGAATTCTGTTCAGTGGCATTGCACTGGTGTTTTTAGAAGCTCTCAGCTGTTGAAGCTGAAATCTGCTTTTTAATTCTTACGTGTGTTTTGCATTCCTCAAGTTCACACACAATTTTTGATGCAATTATTAAGCCAGGCTTTAGGGATTATCCAAACTACACTTCTAACCTGGTTTTTTTTGCATCCATTCTACTTTTTAATACTATTTTTGAATAAATAAACTGCTAAATATTTACTATAAAGTATATGAATGCAAATATCTTTTGCCATGTCTATGGACACTTCGGCTGTTTTTCCTTGCATGTTGTAACTGATAAATGTTGAATGTCATTGTACTAAATGGATTAGGGCTGTTAGAGTTTAAATTTTCTAGAAAATACAAAAAATCTAAATGAAATTTATAAAAAAAAAACCTAATGAATGAAAGTGGCCTTTAAAGTTCTCTCCATGAGTTATTCAGTAGCTAATAATTAATGCCCTACTTGAAAAATCACTTAAACAAGGATCAAGTGAAGATATCTTTGAAGTTGTATATGTGTTTGCAGAATTTGAATGCACACTTGAACTTTGAAAACCATAATGCTTTTATCTGCTTTTGAAGATACTTGAACTAGAGAGTTTATTCAAGGCATATAATACCGGAAAAATATTTACTGCAATGTTACAGGAATCCACGTGCAGTTCTGTGCCCTTAAGCTCAGGTTGTTAGAGGAAATGTAATCTGAAAGTCTCAAGCTTATGTGTTAAGTACATGTTTTGGGAAAAATGATAAGAATTAGGCCATATGCCTTTGAATTCAGTACCTGAATAGTAAAAATGCAGGATGCTGGCTGCTAAGTGATTGTCATCACCCTACTGTAGAGACTTTTATGTTGTCCTGCAGTATCTATTAAACTCTTTTTGAGCCCTGCTAACTTCAAAGTTGTCCTTCAGTGCAGTTTGTCAGAAGCAAAAGCGCCTTCAGATTCCGGATCAGGCCACGGAAACCATAGCTGGCACTTTGTATAATGCTATCCTTTTGTTCAGAAGTAAAAGAAGCATACAGCAGTTTTCCTATTGAAGTGACATCAAACCCAACTGTCTTCAGGAAGTACGGAGATGATTGCTGGCACGCTGCGATGGTCACAGCTTTGGTTTCAGGGCTTCGTTGCACAGTATGTTGGTTTCAGCTGTCCCCTGCTTTTTTGATCTGCTGCCCCGTGCAGCAGCTTGCCACCTTTCATTTACACCAGTACAAGATGGTGTGCTGTAACGTAAAGTAAGTCACTGATGTGATACAGATTAAAAATAATCTTCCAAAAAGAGGAACCTGAGACATTAGGCAACTGTTCCTCCCGTTCTCAAATCCTTTTCTGTAGAGTCTTATAATGATGTGCTTTTTGTATTAATCAACTGTAACTTGAAGTTGTAGGGAGAAGTGGTGCTGGCCTTACAGGTCAGGAGCATTTAGAACATCCATTATATAAATCATGTGAAATCTAAATTATGCAATTGCACATTCCTTTTAATACCTAGATAAAATCAGCACTCGAATGCAGAGTGTCTGTCTAACCCCAGGCAAGGCTGAGTGGATATTTGAAAAAATGATTTGGGTATTTTTTTACATCTTGTATTACTGAAGGCTTCTTTCTTTAGCTGCAGTTAGTCCACAGCCTTTTTTGAGATAAGGTTTTCTCCAGGCTTTCGGTTGCTTGGATATCAGCAATGACAAAAACACACTGAAATTGTGTATAAGCAAAAGATTGTGTTTCAGACAATTAGTGAGTGATTAGGATTTCCTGAATAGTTTTGGTGGATTGATACAGTTTCATGAGTTGCCAAATCTGGAATATGTTGCCATACATCTTTGGAGGAAAAAAATTAACTTAAAACAGCATGGGATTCTTTCTTGGAGTAGCTGACTTGTTTTAGGCCTTAGTTTTATTGAATATTTCATTGTAGTGGCTACTTTTTCTGTATTTCTTGTGCAAATACCTTCTATTTTGCAAAAGACAAATAATGGAGAGTTACTGCAATTTTATTATTTCAGGCTCCTCAGTGTTTTTGAGTAACCTATTTATAACTTTTGCAGAAAAAGTTTGTATAGAAACCTCTTCAAAATCTGGTTAACGTTTTGCTGATCCTTGGAGAATAGCAAAAACCAAAGAATGAGAATAAATTCTGATGTAGTTCTATTGGCCAGGGAAAGCAAGGAGGGATGTAGAGGAAGAAGTGCCAGAACCTGGTCTTAGAAAAATGAGAGAAAATACATAGGCATGCTTGGAGAAGTATTGAATGTTTAATTGAAGCTTATAGCTTCTTTTGAATCTCCAGACCTAGTGTATTAGTATTTAATGCCAGTGAATTTGTGGCTATGGGCTTGTAGTTTTTTGGAGTTGCTTATTTTTAAACTATTCTTTAGTTATGTGTGCTTCGATATGTGGTATTTGTGTTTGTTGCTCAGCCACTTTTCTCAAGCTGGAAGCACATATCCGCTGCTTCTCTTCCTTCTGTTCCTTTTTATTGTTTTGCTTGAGGGTTAAAGGGCTGCAGATCTTTTCTAGATCTTAGGGGAAGAAAAATGTAATAAACAGTAGTGCATGTGTTAAGTGGTAGTGGATATGAGAGAAAAATTGATCAGGTTTTGAAAAAATGGCTTAATGATCTGGATCTTTAACTGGCTGCAGTGTCTGTATTTCTGATGCCCATTAATGTCCCATCCTTCATGGAGCTTTTTAGACACCTTCATGTTGAGGGTTGTGCCTGTTTTCCGTCTGGCACGTTGAGGTAACTAAATTTGGACAGAGCTGGTTTCACATGGAGCCAGCAGCAGAGACCTGAACCTAAATTCCCTCTGGGAATCTAGGAATAACCCTTGAAGTATTTTAACTTTGCACCAGGCAACCAAGTTGCAAATGTAGTTAATCTTAACTTAGGCTAATTTATTTTTGATGAATCAAAGTCATCTAATTATTACCTTAGGCTGAAATTTGCTTCTGGGATGTTACTTATCCTACCTTTAATCTGAAATACTGTTAACGGGCTTGTTAATTGTGTAGGGGAGAGCGGTATGTTTTCTGCCTTGTTTACGGATGAACATAATGCAGAGAAAAATGTACAACTTACAATGCTGGGTAAAAAAGCTGCACAGTGTGAAGTGTAATTTGAATTTTTACCTTGTACCTGACTCGGGGTGTCCACACAGTGCAAACACTTTTGGAAATGATACTGCATTTGAACTACTTGGCTTGTAGGAGGTGCGTGCAAGCTGGTTCGGGGCTTTGAAACTGAGTGCTAATGTAGAAATCGTGTGTTGCAGGGATGCATCAGTTAGCTGTAAAATGTCTTGGCTGCTTATGGAGTCCTTGAAGTCAGCTGCTGTTTATGTGCTTAAATTCCTTGGTTAAAGTGGTTCTGATGGATGTACTAATTTGAGCAGTCAGCAGTGAAATGAAACTTTCTAAATAGTTTGTTTTTCTTTTACAAGTCCTATAAATGAACAGATGAGTGAATGTGAAGAGGTTTCTTTGCATCTGCTCTGGAAGGAAGAAAAGTTATTATAATCTTGACCCAGTATTTTCCCCTCAAGTTTTCATTTGTGACGTTTTCTTTATATGGAAAATAAAAGCTAAAGGGGCTCTTTACTAGGTATTGAGACAGTTTCTCAGGTAATATATACTACTTAATGTTTCCATTATACAAAAAAAAAAAAAAGCTTGACTTATGTAATCCTCCTAACTGCCTAACAAAATCCAGTTATTTAGGGTAGCTTTTGGTATCATTGTAGATGCAAATGTACAAATATGTTGTGCAGGACAAGCGTCCGTGATGCAGTGGAAGCTCTGAAAACTTGTTGCATTTACTTAGTAGTTTCAACGAGTTCACTGTGTAGGTAATGCAATTTAAAGTTTCCCTTGAGTCTTAAATGTACAGAGGAAAATCTGTTTTGCTTCGTGATGCATTAAGATTAGAAGTGCAAATAGGTTCTATCTAAATAGGTTTATTTGGAAAATTAATTAGATGAACCATTAGCAATATTGTTAGTGCAAAAACAATAATAGTAATTGTAGCTGAGAACTTGAGGTAACTTCTCTTAATTTAAAAAAAAATAAAAAGAAAACCAGTACCTTGCTCTTAGTGTCTGTGTATCTTTCTGCAGCCAGTTTGTCATAGCTGTAGTTCTGATGTTCTGATGTACACATTTTACTGTTAAAATTATTATTTTGCAGGCAGAAAGGATTTCTCTTTTGGGGTATTCGTACTCTAGAGTTGTGAAAGTTAATTCAGAAATGTTTTAGGAAAAGTGATTGCAACCGTTTGCAGCGATATTAATGGTAAGCCTAATGACTGCTTTAATATACTATTTAAGCATTGAGATTTTTCTGCTCTGGGCAAGAATATGGAGTGCTAATGTACTGCACACATCCAGTATCTGCCAAGAAAGGCTGAGTGACCGTATAGTTAAAGGCATGAACGGAGACAGCTGAAAAACAAGCAACACTTGTAAGCTGAAGGTATAATTAAACCTCCTATTAGGCTGGGAAAGGGCTGCAGAGTCCAGCTGGTTAGGAAATAAAGCCAGTTTTCATCTGAAGTAAGACATGATCAGTAAGCCTCAGGTGGAACGTTGCAGTAAGACTTGCTGGCTGCCCCTTACTGCTGGATGCTCTTTCACAACCTAAGATTTTTTTTTAATTATTATTGATTCAAATTCTTTCAACTCCCAGCTTGAGCTGAGCAAGTAGGAACTGTGGAAAATGTTACAGCAAGGCTTAATGTAGCCCCCAAACCTTGCCTAGCTGAATTTAAAACTGCATTTGCCATGTTTTTTAGTAAACTGATTCTGCGTAAAACTGGTACTTTCAGTTTTGAGGGGCAGGTGTAGAGAAAGTGATTAAAATACATATATATATTTGGGGCTCAACATATTTATATTCAGCAAAATAGTTTGCATGATGTGCAAGTTTTGCAAGCCTTCATGGTTTGGTACTCAGAATGGTGCAGGGATGAGTCATCAAATTGCTACAATTACACAATTCAGTACTCATTGTCCTTTTAAATACAACATATTAATATAGGATGGATACAGGCAGGTTTTGATTACTGACTCTTTACTCCAGACACTCAGAAAATTAAATGAGAGTTAGGGTGTGTTTGAAACAATTACGCAAGGACTGTGTTAGACATGATCCCGCAGTACCTGTTGAGGTAAGCCCGCCCCTAAGAAGTAATAAGCTATTACGTATTTACAAAAGAAAGCCCCAACCATGGAGAACTTGAATTGGCTGATGGATCAAAAGCATCCTCCCCATCTAATTTTAGAAACTATACCTACTGCTGAAAACACTGGATGTCTCTTGGGATTGCAGTAATTGTATTTTTTTTCTGGTGATGTCTGTTTGCTGAGTGGAAATACAGGCATGCTTGAAAATAGCTGGTAATTTGGACAAAAGTCGCATTTTTTTTTTCTTATTACATCCTAAATTGACTGTTAGTTTAATCGGTGAATAATTTTTTTTTTTTACTAACCTTTATGAGAATTTGTATTACACTGTTTCTAAAGTTCTAAAAGCCAGCAAGATGATTTTGCTGTTATGGTTCTTACTTCATCGGCAGTTGTGCTTTGCAGGTTGGGGTATGAATTACTGAATTAGCTGCTCTGCTGGGTAGTTTCAGACTGCAGTTTGTGCACACAACTGCCTATTAAAAGGATCACCAAAAACTTTGCAGTGGAGCCGGAGCCCTTGCTTAGTGTTTCATGGAATTGGATCAGGATTGTAATTCTGAACTGCTGATCATTTTCCTGTATAATTTCATTTTAAAAACAAGTTACGTGGTTTAGTCCTCTGGACACAGCCCACATTGATCTGACTTCTGAGATTAACTTAACGTTAAGTTAGACATACTGAATATTAAGAGATATGCAGTTCTGTATTTACAGAAGATCAGCAAATTAATTTTGTAATGAGGTTAAGGTGAACACTGATATTTTAGAAACAAAGTTAAAATAGTGGTACTAATTGCCAGTCATCAAAGCATTAGTGATTAAACAAGATAACCTGTTTAGTACCTGCTTGTATTCTTTTGAACCTGCAAAAATAATTGTTCTGGAACATTTGGGTGAAGAATGACTTGAGATTTTCTTTCTCTGAGCAGAGAGACAGGAGCAGGCAACTATTGCTTTTGGGGGATTTACTGATCTGGACAAAACTTCCTTAAAAGTAGGCCCTTGAGAGGTGTCGAACTGGGTATGTAAAAGCATTAGGTATCTTTTAAAAACATCACATCTACAACTTGTGGTCAAACTGTGGTGTTTGGTTTTAGAGACTTTAAACACAAACTGGATAATTGTCTGCTGGGACTGAATTTACCCTATCTTCCTGTAAACTTCTCGGTGGTTAGTCAGAGGCCAAATAAAAATGAGGCCTTATTTTCAGTATGAGGGGTTTTTTTCTAATTTTGCCTTCAGCTGTTGGATCTTTGTAGACTCTTTTAGTATTTCAAGTATATTTTTGTTTGAACTTCCAGCAATAACTACACTAAAATAAAACCTGGCAACTGGGAGAATAGCTAGCTAGGTAAGAAATGAAGCGTATTGAGCTTAATTTGTGCAGATCCCTAGTGCTTACATAAATAGTTTAATTCAAGCTGAAATAAGCAGTTACTAATACAGATGTCAAATATAGACATGTCCATGGTCAGCAGACTTAAGTTTCAAGTTAGAATCATAGACTGTCTCAAGTTGGAAGGGATCCATAAGGATCATCGAGTTCAACTCCCAGCTCCTCGCAGGACTACCTAAAACTAAATCAAGTTTAACTTGATGAACCTTAGAGCTTTGTTTTCAAAGTGCTTTAAAGTGACTGTGGACAGTGGATTGAGTTTATCTACCATCAAATATTTTCAGAAACTCTTTATTTGGAAAATCATTTGGGGGCTCTATTTTCTACTTTTCTCAAGGGATTATTTTTTTTTCCACCCTGCATAAACGTATGATTATCTCACTAAATTAAAAAAAAAAACAAACAAACAAACTGTATTTTATCTTGTTATATAACTAATGGAGAAATATTGCAGGGAACTGTTTTCTATAGGCAACGTGAGTGACGTTAAACCCATAGCAGGAGGTATGTTTTTGGTGGTGCTGTCTTCTTTGTAAAGTCAAACATCTTTATTGCCCAGATTTGAATAACCGTCCATACATTTGTACGCTTACTCCTTTGGTACGGGAATCTTTTATGTCATTCCTCTGTATATAGCCTATGACTAAGCTTATGAAGAAATTTTTTGAAATGATGAATCTTTGCAGTGGTTAGGATAAGCACACTTTGTCAGTGACCACCTATTTCTGACCTGGCACTTGGAAGCACTGTAGTATTTTTGCATTTCTTTGCAGACTGGTATATACAGATTTTGAGGGATGTGATAAGTAAGGGATTTGGTCCTTGCAGTGAGAAGAGTTGATTCACATCTTGTGCAGTTTAAGTTAGTGGTTTTCCAACTTCGTTTAGTATTTGTGCTACAGTATATTTTTATTAAGAGTTTCTCAGTAGTTAAAAGAAGAAAATCCCTTCCTATCCCTGGTCAAGTATCAAGATGTTGTTAATAAACACTGTTTAACAGGTTCCTAGATTAGAAAATGGTGACCATGACATCCTAAGGAGAGGCTTGCATTCATTTTGAAATGCTCTAAACCATACAGGGTTTTCTGGCAGGTTTAAAAGCAGCAAGCCATGAGGGACACATGCTCATTGCTTTTAGATGGTAAAGATGGTTACCCAGCTTTCTTCCTTACTGATGTGGTCCAGTTGTCACATAGGACGGTGGATTCCTCTCCTCCTCTGGGTGAATGTGTAATTAATACCTTCAGCAATCCTTGTGCTGGCAGAGCTGGTTTCAGAAGGCAATTTGAGTATACAGAGCTCGAGCTTAATCTGCTGTGTTTGACTTCAAGATATCCAAGTATGTATTAGTTATTTTTATCATTTCTTCAACTTCTCTAAAGTCAGATGTAGATGTGATTTGCTAAAGGAGATCAGAGCCTGTTTAGCTCAACTTTCAGTTTTGCTTATTTTGTAATTTTAACTGAAATTTCCTGATATCTTTTCCAGTGAGTGGGAATTTTCTCAAAAATTAGATTTTTAAAGATTTAGCTTGATCTTTAACTCAGATCAGAATTACTGGTGTAGTCTCAAGGGTAGTGGGAAATAGAAGTTCTTGTTTTCTATTACTTTCCCTTTCATTATAGCCAAAAATATAATAATTGAAGACTGCTATTCTTTTTTTCAAGATAACACAGCTATTCTCTAGTTTTATCCATCCATCCTTTTTATCCTGTGAATCCAGTCTTTGGTAGGGAAAAGTTTCTCATTGAAGAAACATAGCAATGTTGTCTGCCTTGCTAGGTGCTACTGCTGCTACTTGTGTGTCTTGTCCCAGTTCCCAGGATTACTGCTATCACTTCTATAATTGCTCTCTCGATACTGGAACTAAAACTGGGTTAAAGAACAAAGCTGCACCATGCTGTTTCTCTTCAGAGTTAATTAAGTGACTAAAGGCACTCCCAAGTCCTGAAGCATGGTGCAAACCTAAGTGTTACTTGCCTATAGCTAACACAAATCTGGTAGAAATCTGGTTAGCCTGTACAGGTTTGATAGATTTCTGCCAGAAAAGATGCAGCTTTTTTTCATATATCTGATGAGTGAGATGAGCCTTGCAGGCTGAATGCTGTTCATCTACAGAAAAACTCAGGTGCTTTTGCACCTAATGTCATACAATCATACGTATGTGGAACTATTATGCTTGAGACGCCAGTTTTAGTTGCTATCGGGTATTTAAGGATCTTAATTGAAACTGTGATTTATGAAGTTTTATAATACCTACAAAATTTTTTGCCTTTGGGGATCATTCATAGTTGGTTTTGTTTTGGAAGCTTTTCATAATCTCCAAAGGAAATGAGCTTTATGTAATTATGCTGCTTGTCAGTACCTCTTTCTCCCCAAGTAACTTTTGAACCTGTTTGCCATGTTCATCTGCATCTTACAGAAATCCCAAAGACTTGAGGTACTGTGGAGCAGAAAGACTAAAGAAGGCTTGGAAGTTACTGCAGAACTAGGCAAGGAATGTGGGATGCAAATATTCAGGAAACAAACTTTTAAAATTCTACAGCTTGTAGAGCAATTTGTAAATTTTACTGCCATTGCTGGTTTGCCATTAGTGAAAATAAAGTCAGAGGCTTTCTTCAGTATAACTTTATTCAGTTGGGTTATAACAACTATAAGGCAACGGAAAATATCTATGCTTAGACCCATTGTTATCACTTCGCTGTTGCTGCCGTTCCCAGTAGGGGATGGAGAGCGCTTATTCCAGGCTGACTAATTAAGGAATGACAGCTGGTTGGAAATATCATTCTACTTTTGCAAGAGCTGTGAGCAACTTAACAAGAATTTCTGGAAAAAATGAACTTATAAACAAGATTAATTGACAATATTTAGAAGCTACGCTTCCGCTGTGAGAAGCTGCTAGGCTCTTGTGGTTGTGGCGGTAAAAAATCAAGCCTGTTCTTTCAGAGTCTGCGAGTGCAAGTCAGTCGTATTGCAGGTGTTCATGGCCTTGCCAGAGCAACTGAATGAGAGGTCATCATTTGCACCAGGTCTTGGTGCTGTTCAGCAGCAGAGCTGCAGCGAAATGGAGTGGAGTCCGTGTCAAGTCCACTTTAAAGCTGCTTGGGAAAACTGCGGAGGCGGCCAGCACGGTAGCTTTGTGTAGAGGGTGGGTGGGGTAAACAACAAGGTACAGGTTGAGAGAAGGGAACAGCATGATGAAGGGAAGAGTTGAACTTGTAGATGCCTATCTTCCTTCTTGCACAAGAGCTGGAGGCCTTCCTGAGCAAGGACTAGTGACATCAGCTGTTAGGAATTTTGAAATTCTTCCTTTGCCAAGTGCTGTGGATGTACAGGACAGATTAGAGTTGTCTAATTGCTTCTTCCAGACAACAGGACAGAATCCACCTGGTCATCTTTTAGTCTTCAGTTAGTAGGCTTAAGTGCTTTAGAGACACATTATAGTCTGTGTACAATATGTAAAATCCATTCAGTTAGGATGTATGTGATCTGGGAAATAACCCCAAAAATTAAGTGTTTAAGACACAAGTAGAGAGAATTTATTAGGAAGAGAAGATAAAACAGGGAAAACAAGCTCTGTATTCAGGAGTGGAAAGAACCCTCAAGCTCTAAAATATAGTAAGAAAATGTGGAGTGAGTGTAGGATGGGAAGAGGGAGAAAAAGCAATAAACACTGTAGTACATACCATTAAATTAACGCAGCTACCTACTTCCCAATTAAATACATAAATACAGTGTTAAATTTCCAGCCTAAAAATCAATCCATGTAGTCTGCCCTCACATTCATGGCCCAGATGTTGAGAGGTCATGGAGATATCTCTCAGCAGCAGTACTGCCTGTGCCAGGTGCCAGGTTGCCCATTTGTGGATCTAAGACACTGCCCTCTTAGCCAAGACTGTGCTCTGATGCTCTGAGGGAAGAGGGACAAGTGGAGAGGGGCAGGAGAAATGCAGTCGTCCTACTTCTTCTCCCTTCTATCAGTGGACATGCCAAGGATGTAGCATCTCCTTAAAGTCTGCTACCCAGTTTTCTTTACCTAGGCAACAGCAGAGGCACAGCAGAATTGAGTAGATGCACACCGAAGACAAAAACTTGCTCTGCAATCAATAGCCTAGTGTGGAAGTCTCATCATTTTGGTGAAGTTCATGTTCTTGCATGTTTTGTGTTACGGTGCTGCTCTGCTATAGTTTTATTATATGTTCCTAGAATGAAAAGATGTAACGTTTAGGAGACAGTTCTTAGCCTGCGTCCCAGGGAGTTAGCAATGATATCTGAGACGTGTCTCAGTAAAGGAGCCGAAGAAAGGAATGGCAGAGTCTCGCCGTGACCTACCAAAGGAAAGTTAGGTTGGGACTAAATTGATGTAATGTGGGATTTCTGCTGAATATGCTGATCCAAGCCATCCATGTTTGATATTCTCAATGAGAGTTCCTGTTCCTTGCTCTTGCTCATAGGATCAATGCATGTATTTATCCTTCAACTACAAAAGGGGATGAGATGTTCCTTACTCATTTAAGCACACAGTAATTGAAAACACTGTTAACAACATATAATCACTGTAGTGAGTATTTCTACACATTCAAATTTAAAATAAAATTTAAAAAAACCCCTGTGTAATTCTCTGGAGTAATGTTTGCTGGTGTAGGCCAGTTGGGTACCAGTAAGTCGACGGCTGATTTCTGCTCCCTCTTGCGGCACCGTGCGGTGGGAGAGCATCATTCGCACATCGTTTGCACATCAGTGATAGTGCTGGTTACGAACAGGGTGTAGTTATGAATAACTGGAATGGCCCTCAAGAGACTGTAATTTTGAAAATGTGGAAAGAGGGGTTTACTTTTCCAGTGTCAGTGGTGTGTGTATGTCCAGAAACACTAAAATACATGTATCTGTGGAGTAACACAAAACCTTTACTGCCTATGTCCATTTTTTGATTCCTCCCTAGCCACCTCCTGGGCTTGTATTTGTCATTGTTACGTGCGTCATAACCAGATAATGTAATCTTTTGTCTGTGTTGCATGTTTTTTCATACCTAACTGCAATGCAGAAAAGGGTTCAAGGTAAACTTCAGACAAAGCACTGTAGTCAGGCGGTGGAGGAAGGCTTGCCTGTAGGAGTAATGCTGTTAATTTTTCAAGTTTTCTGGTTTTGGTGCGGTCCATCCCTTATGCAAGAAAGTGGAGGAGATGAAGCGGTGAATGCTTTTGAGGTGGAATTGTGTTTTGAATGGGGGTTGGATGTCGTCGTTAAGGAGTTAATCCATAATCTGTGATGGCAAGAGTAAAGGAATTGTGTGACTTATTCCATCATGTGTTTTATTTCAATGTGTTGTTCCTCTTTCTGTTGAGACAGCTGATAGAGGGGAAGAAAGGTGAAATAAATACAGACAATGTTTTAAGACATTCAGTGTTTCATGATAGCCCTCTGCCAGTTAGCCAGTGTCTCCTGGGCATGAATAATGGGGAGGACAGGGTTGGTGGGAAGCTAAATGAGCAGTAATTGCCTAGGTGTGGGGTACCAATGAGTAGGTAGAAATAGATGGTAACTGTGGTATGGACAGCAAAAGGGAGCAGATAATTACAAAATAAAAAGGGAAGAAATGAGAGAAGGATTTTGAAAAACTGAGGTAAGCTCTGAAAGAAACACTTGCAGCTGAATGTTTATAGAAATTCTTACATCTCATTCTCAAACAAAAGGGAAGAAAACAGTAGGGAGGAACAGTTATGATGTGGGGAGAGCACTGTAATTAAGTCAGGGTGAAGAAAGATGGTGACTGCCAAGGGTTATAGGACACAGACTGTGGCAGTGAATTACAGAGACGTTCTGCAGAGATCAGTCCCTCTTCCTTGTGGTAAGCTAGAGCTGGAAAAAAAATTCATATTCTGTTGCATGTAAGTAGAGTATAGTGAATTTTTTTTTTTAATTCCCCCAACTAGACATATGCAATTTAACTTTGGCAGAAAGTGCTACTTGATTACTTTGACAGGTTTAATTACTTTGGCTTGAGTAGGATGAAAGTGAATTTATTTCCCAGTGAGAAAAGCGTTGAAAGGCTGCATGAAAACCTGTCAGAGGAAATTGAAGAGGGGTTGGGGAGTTATCTTTACAGTAAATGGAATTGATAAACATGTCAGTTAAAAGGGGCATTTTTTTATAATACCCAGGTTTTGTGGCCAGAAATCTTTGATAATTCCGTTCACTGGGAAAATGAATTTTACCTGTTCAATTGATTTGCTTTTTTATAATGCTTGTAGGGCAAGGAATTGCTGTGGAATAAAAAATTGAAGTCATAATTCTTTCTTTTCCTAGAACACGTCAGTAATGGAGGATCAGAATGAAGATGAGTCTCCAAAGAAAAATACCCTATGGCAGGTAGGACTAACATTCACGTAGAAAGAGAGTTGGCATGTTTTTATATGTTCCTGCTTTTGAGAAACTTCCAAATCTTGCGTCTGTGTAATCATCCTTGTATGTAGTTGACTGTATCACCCTAAAATTAGCTCAGCCTTCAAGTGAAGGATGACGCCGATGAATAATACTTGAGAAATTACTAGATCTTCTCAGATTTTGTAGTTTGTGCTGACCTTGAAAGGACAACTCTGCGTCAAAGGATACTTGGGAATACAGTTCAACCTTTCTGAGCATGTGACTGTCATTTAAAAGGAAAAATTCAACACCTACATGTGGCAAGGAGTTGCAACCAATTTGCTTTGAAGAAGTTTGGGAATATTTCAGAAAGCTGACAGTTGTTCCCCAGCAGCCCTTTTGGTCTCCTGAAGGGCTCAGAAGAGCCTGGAATCAATCTTTGGTTCTGTTTACTGATTAGCAATAAGTCCTGGGGTGTTCTTCTTGTAGCATCCTTGTTTGTAGCTAAAGCTCCCAGGATTATAATGATGTTTTTATGTGGATGTCCCAAACATTGACATGAGCTGTTTTTCAAAAACAAAACAAGCCCTTGACATCGTGTAATTCTCAGTTTTCATTTATGCACAAGCAGTTCAACACTGACATGAGGGTCTTGAATTTTTGTTTTAATTAGGGTATTAATACCCAACTTTGATACATCTCTAAATGTGTATTATTTTAACTGCTGGAACCCTTGTAAATCATTTGTGGAGGCAGACTGTAGTATGCAGTAGAGGCAAATGGTAATATGCAGCAGAAATCACTGGTTTAGTCTGGAAAAGTTTGTTCTAAGAAGAATTAAGTTCCTTGCTGTTTAAATGGTAAGAGGTGTAAGGGAATTGAAGTCTTTCAGTGTAAGAAGTAACTTATAATTATGAGCAAGGTCCTTTCATTCATCTTTATCTATGAAAGATGAAATTTGTATGGTGTAACTCATAGCTTTAAGAATGTATTTTAAAATTTAATTCTGTTGGTTATTTCTTTGCATCATCTCACATTTTCTTCCTTGAGAGAGTTCTTATAAAGCTGTTCCTGTTCTTGTTGATATTTAAATACTGATACTCCTTTTCTAAAAACAGATAAGTAATGGAACTTCATCTGTGATTGTCTCAAGAAAAAGACCATCAGAAGGAAACTACGAAAAGGAAAAAGACTTGTGTATTAAATATTTTGACCAGTGGTCTGAATCAGATCAAGTTGAATTTGTGGAACACCTTATTTCACGAATGTGTCACTATCAGCATGGACATATTAACTCTTACTTGAAGCCCATGTTACAACGGGACTTCATCACTGCGTTACCAGGTAACTTAATGTTTATTTTACAAGAAGTGTGTTTATAAATACTTTTTTTTGTTTAATACTTAGGGTGTATGCAAACTTTTCGGAACATCCTCCAGATTTAGATTGTCTCGTATAAATAAAGTGATGCTTCCCAGTCAAAAGAAGTGCAGGAGGGTAGCTGAAGTCATTCACTTCTGTGATTAATTGAATTGGCCACTGGATGCCAGTGTTGTTCCATGTAAAAGTAGTTGTGAGTAGCATATCCTGAAGAATAGTTTGTGTTTAAATTGGAACTGAGTTGTTGTAAAAGTTGATCTCTGCAAGCTCTGGTCTAAAGTTCCTTTTTCATACAAACCCCATGTGTGTAGAAAATACTGTAGAGATGGTGTCATTTGTGAAGTCTTTATTACATTTTAGCTTTGTTCTAAGTTTCCCAAATCTTAAATAAAAAGCTACCTGCTTAGATGGGTGAATCTAGTTTTCCTGGTCTTGTTGCTGACTCAAGAGCAAAAGCACTTGTGGATTTTTATTGTATAGTCCAGCCATGATTCCTTTCTTCACTTGCTCAGAACCTCTTCTGCCACCGGTCAGTGTAAACCTGTATCAATAGTTTGAATATGAAATCTGTTCTTACACTTGCTATATGCATTTCTTCAAAAAAAAAAAAAGGAACAGTAATAATTAGGTATATAGAATCTTTAGCTTTCAATCTCCTGGTAAGTTGTATATTTTAATTTCTGGAAGGAATTGTATCCCTGGATTTTTGCTGCTGGGGAGAATGATTCATTTGATTCTTTGAAAGGTAAATATGTGTACACTGCTTCCAGAGTGGGAAATAAGCATGAAATAATTGGTCAAAATGTTCTGTTTGCCACTGGCAGTATAATAGCACGGATTCACACCTGCAGTGAGTGAGGTCTCTGGATGTTATCCCAAGAATTCCAAGACATGACAGTGAGTGCTGAGGGCGGATGAGGAGGTGATACAAATTGTAAAGGGAATTGGAAACTGGTATTTTTCTGAGCACAGGGACCACTGAAGTAAAGTTTCTTTAAAGGTTGGTTGTATTACAAGCTCTGAAGCTTTTGTAGCCATTGGTGTGCTTAGGTGGTCTCGTGTGTATGGGACAGAGTGCTGCTTGCATGTTGCGGGTTTCTGTTCTCTGTAGTGCTGCTATATTTTCACAAAACCTGGAGGAATTCAGCTTTTGGAGGTGGTGGTGGGATTTTGGCTCATCTGGTTGAAATGAACTACTTAGTAGTTGGAGGGGAATGAAGAACGTGGGGTAGGACACAGGAAGTGATACAGAATCTCGTATGTGCTCTATTTTCTTAAAAAAACAGGCTTAAGAATGAGAAAGAGGGCTATGAAAGGGAGGGAGTGTCCTTTCCCCCACACCTCAGTTTCATGGAAGTTATTTTATAGAAGACTAAGCTTGCCTGGCCACACACATAAAAATGTGCTCCTCGTTTTGACTGCAGAGCTGTCTCGTTTAGGTAATGCGGATGTTTCTTCCAGCTTGTTTTCAAAATACTGAATTTTGATTTCTCTAGGGAGTGTCTAGGATTAACTAAAAAATAAAGTGAAATAGACAGTCATCGTCATCATGTGCAAGTATGAGCTTCAATAGTTTTATTTTTTTGCTTTTATTTTATACTTCAGGGCTGATATCATGGAGATAGACAATTCTTTCATATTATATATCTATTCCTAAGAAATTTTTGGGAGCTGCATAAGCTGACACTTATTTACACCACATTTGTATATATAAATACATATTTATATTTACAACTTCTGTTGCTTTTGAAGATGTAAATACTGGGAACTGTTCCCATACTTAGCCTTTCTTAAAGGTAATGTGGTGTTTTAAGAACGTCTGTATAAATTTACCCAAGAACTTAATCTGAGTTGATTGAAATCAATCCCGCATTGGACTAACATCACATTAAAAGATAACAGTAAAGTACTGCCTTTTAAAAGATAGTTTCACTTGTCTTAAAGAAGTAAAATTCCTTTGTTTTAAATGGAAATAGATTATGCTTGCTACTGTCCCTACTGATTTTACACCTGTGAGAATGCAGGAAAAATGGAAAAAGTTTGTTGTATCTGGCTTCCCTTCGCTTCAGTGAAAAAAAAGTGATAATTCTGGTGTGCTTTTCTGTAAGTGGTGGCAGAATGTTTAGTCTGCAGGGTCTGTTCTTACAAGTTGGGCTGTGGTTGGGCTCTTTCCTTTACTGCAAATCACCTTTGTGGCGTATGACTAGCTGTATCAGCTATAGCTGTATGGCGTATAATTGTATCAGCTATTGCAAGTCCCATTGATCAAGTGGCTCAGAAGCCTGTACTCATTGTTTTTCCACATCTGCCAACAGTGTTTCCTCTAGCATGTCAAAAACAACTCTCAAAAGACAGTGGTCTGTAATGGACAGCATAATTGCAAGAATAACTTATGTCACCTCTGTGCTTTTATTTCTTTTAATCATCTTCAAGATGTTAATATTACTTGCATGGTCTCATCCATATTGTGCCCTTTCCTTTTTGCCCTTTCCAAATTACAACTTTGACCTTTGAGCACTACCTTGTCACCCTTGACTAGGAAAGAAAGTCCCTTCCATATCAGTTTTGTGTGTTACAAGTGTAAGAGAACCGTACGCTGTGTCAGGCAAGTAAAACCCTGCCAGGCTTCTTTTGAAATTTGTTTCTAAAATAATAAAAGTCTGTGCAGTTGCATGATCTAAGTGAATGCTTTGTATCTAATGTTAGTTTTATAGAGTTGACATCCCACATTTGGGTTTAATTTTCATACAAAGTGATATTTACAATTGAGCTTTGAAATCCCTGTGGATTTTAATTGTTTTAATTTATTATTGAAATTCAACCAAACCTTCATCTGGTACCTATAATCAACAACAGCTGTAATTTTTCACCATTTTCTATAAAACTGCAAAAGCTCTTGCAGAGGCTTAAGAGTTGGGAGTAATGTTTTTCTTTGAAAAGTGTACCAGTAAATGCTAGATGCATTTTACTAAACAAAATTGATAGGTTTTAATACCTATTTCAGAAAGTGTTTATAAAACTAAATGCTCACTGTCTTTTAATGTAAAAAACGTATATGCAGCTACTTCAGGCCTTCATATGTCTTAAACTTAGTCCTGCACGTTGTCTGAAATAATTATAGTGGGTCTATCTAAATATCTGTGCTTTGGACCTGTTCCTACTATGTTAATTAGGGTAAATATTTTACTTGACATCTTTTTTTAATGTGAACAAATTAAATCTGTGCACTTCTGCAAGCAGTAAAAATCTTAAGAACAGACTTGGTGGCAAAGCAAAGCATTTGTGTATTTGTGCTCAGTATGCAACTTTCAAGGCTCTGTGTATTCATAGAAGATTGCCATATTTTAACATCAGAAAACACTTGAGTTTCTGACTTTTAAAAATGTGTTTTTAACTGTGACCAATGTTATACAGAATTATCAAAATTATGCATCTTAGTAAAGGGCTTCTGCCTAGTAATTCACAGCTGATCCTTAGAACTCAAGGAAATACTGGCTTCATAATGAACAGGTTGTATGTGTTAAAAGTGTACTGTCCCAGGTTGATGTGCATACATGTGTATGTTATCGCTGTTGTGGAGATGTGGTAGCTGATTGCAGTTAGCTTTTATTGAAAACCTTGGTTTAGCTCAATTAAACATTAATGAGCATTTGGTACTAGGATTACACCACAAGCAAGAGTCTGAAAAAGCCTTGGGTTAATGAAATGAATAAAAACAAGCTGAGCACTTGTCATTTGGTTTTTGTCTCTCCAAACACTTGATCTGATAGGCAGATCCTTCTGCAGATAGGCACTCAAGTCTAAATCTTCTCGAGAACATCCCTAACCTGTAGAAAACAAAAGTCACCTTAGGAAGGAAGATTTTCCTTGTACTTTGAGTTTATTTGGAGATTTACTCTCTTTAGGAAACGTTTTCTAGCCCTATCTCTAAATGCTTGGTGTGTATGTTACAGTGAAATGTTTTTTTTAAAAAATTGGATTTTGAGAAGGACCTGGGTCTTAGCCTGATACTTCTGAGTTCTGCACATGCCACAGAAGGGCACCAAACACATTGTAATACCCAGTCCTGTTTGCACTCTGGAGCGTAGTCTCTATCGCACAGTTTCCCGAAGTGGAGGAGAGGCTTTGATTCGGGATGCTGGGGCCAGCTCTCCGGTGGCATGATGAGTTTTGTACCTCTCTTTGTCTCAGGAGATGGCATTAATGACTCCTGGTCCCTCAGCAGCGATTTGCCAGCTCCTCACCTCTGCTTCAGATCGTCTTGTCGATAGCCAGAAATGGCAACATTGATCTCTCCAAGAAAGGCTTAGCTTTTGGGTGAATTGGTGGTGGTACTTTGGTCATTCAGTTTGCATTTCCAGACTTGAAGCATGAGAGGTGGCTTTGGATCCAGATTTTCGCAACTGTTTTTCAGAGGATTGTTATTGCTCTTTCAAATGCAGTTATGTGAAAGACTGAACAATTGCAAAATGTTCCTGCTTTGTCGTGTATAATTTTTCTTAATTGGTTCTGTGCAACTACATTTAATGTGGAGAACTATCTTTTTGAAAAATAATGTTTCACAAGGAAAAGAAAACTAAAAGCAATTGAACATGATAAGTTGATGAATACGCACATTGTCTTACTCAGACATCACATTCATTTCTAAATAGGAAATCGTAAAACCATGGACATCAACAATCCTATGTTCACCTCGTGCTAAAAGGTGAAAGGATAGAAAGCAAGCCCTGGTGTGTGCTGTCTACATCCTGACTGTGATCCAAATACTTTTTTTATGGTCTCAAAATTGTAATCTAAATCAAATTCTTCTGAAACTACTTAAATGACATGTACATTCTTACTCACACAAAGGATTTAAAATACAACATATGGATTTCTAATAATGGAATATGCTCTGTGCGGCATATGAAACTCCTAAAGTGTTTGTACTTGACTTGCCTGTTTTTTTCCTAACTCTGAAAGGCATTTCGCGTTCCACTCTCAAGCTGACCAGTGTCTTCTGAAAGATGATACAGGTATGCTAGAATAGCGGGGAAAAAACCAAAACCACCACCAGCAAAAAACCACAGAACCATGTGCTTGTTGAGTTCAAAGGATGCTTTGCAGTGTAGCCTTTTTATTAGGTTGGTTATTGATAACTTTACAGCTCCTCTGAGTTCTCATCTCTCTTTCGGGGGAGGATAATTATTTAGTTTGTTGCCAGGAGATGGCAGTAACAGATAAACTTTTAAAATTTTTTTTTGTGCATGAACATCATTTGAACATCTTCTATTTGTCTGTTGCTTTCTCCCTTGGGAGTTCTTCATTTCACATCTGACATGTTCATGATCTTTGCATTTCAAAAATTGCTCAAAACTGTAAGCGATAAGTGTTAGCAATATATTCAAGTGCCAGCGTGGCTGCTTTGTCCCATAAGCTTTCTTTAAGTATGTGGTTGAAATAAGTGCAGAGTTATGGTTCGCTTAAATGCTTTTAGTCAAGTACTACTAAGTTTCCCCCTTCTAAGAACATGAGTTTACATGTGTGATGGTTGTTTTACTAAGTTATGCCAATGAAGCAAAATTATACTTCTCGACTTTAGAATGAGAAAAGCATCCAGTAGATGGGTATCTGTTCAGCATGGATCCTGCCGTCCCATCTTTATGACTACTAGAGATAAATAGCGGTGTTTTGACCAAAACGTGCCTGCTAAGGACAGCTGTTCCTTTGGCCGTACAGCCGGTTTATTTGGTGAACTTTGCATCATTCATTTGCTCATTCACCTGCAATCTTTCAGGTGCATGAGTAAAGAATTTTACACCTTAAAAGTGCAGACATTGAAAGATTTGCCTGTCATCAGTGTATCTTGTGCTACTGGCTTTTTTGGAACCCAGACATAGCTGGAGTGTGTTTTTCTTTTAACAAAGAGGAATTAGGGTCATCTGAAAAGGTTAGTTTGATGTGTGCCTCTGCTCTTCTGCCATGCCACTGCTGATTAAAAATGCCTTTCAAGCAAAAAGGACAGGACAGCATCCTTGTATCTCTGGGAGAGCTGGAAACCAAATGTCGGTGCTTTTGTCATTCTGCCACATTTTGCAGAAATACTGTTGCCATCAGAGCATCTGCATCTCTTTTTAATAATTTATGGGTCTGCCAGTTTAACTGTAACCTACTTCTGTGTTCACTCTTAGTTTCTTCTAACTTCTTGCAAACTTGGCAATCATTCATTTTTCTATTTAATTAGTAAACTTGAAACATAGTAGCCTGATACTGGTTGAACTGAATTATCGTTTCTGTCATTTCTTAGCACTACAGTCTCTTTTATTACCCATTGATTTGACTAAATATCCTTGCGTGAGGTGAATATTAATACACCTTTAGCCCTGAACTACGGTACACATGCTGGGAGGATAGTGAACGCACTAACTTACTACTCTGGAGAGGGAGAGGAGGGTGATTTAAGCTCAGATGTTGTATAATGGCTATTGAAAGAAAAATGGTGCAGTGAAATGGGAGCCTTAAATACCTTTTAGACAGGAACCTCAGTATACTGCTCTACTAATACAGAGTTTGCAGTTATGGTGGTTAATTGCCATACCCTCTGCACTGTTTGCTTTGGGAACTACAATGCTTTATGTAGAAAATTCTTCCTCTTCAAAATGTGCTGTGTGCTGGGGAAAATACGTAGAGGACTATGTTGTGTGATTGCAGCATTACAGATGTACTAGACAGTTGCTCTGTATAGGTTTTAGGTTGTTGAACACGACTACTTTGTACTGAAGTCTAAAATAACCATTAGATCTCTTTCCGCTAAAACACAATGTGTGCCCTGTTGGTCATACCCGTAACCTTTAAAATCAGAGAAATGCTTACTCAGCAGACCCCTTTGTTTTCTTTATTTTTATCTAGCTGTGTCCTCTGCTTTGCACAATGAATTAGCTTGTCGTCTTGATACCCAAGGATTCATGATTTTAAGCTAACTCTTGAAAATGACCTTGCAATGATTATATTTTCCAGAAAAACCTTGAGAGCTGTTTCAAATTACGTAACATCACAGTAAGATAAATATATCCTAAGTAAATAGTGTTTAGAATCTCAAAGTTGTTATTTACTAGAAAGATTGGGATATGGCAGACTGGAAGACCACTTCTACAAGGTAGTTAAATGCCCTGGTATTTTCTTCAAAGTGCTGAAGTAGGAGACGGTGCAGCTTAAAACTGCTCTGAGACCTGGTATTTTTAGGAGAGGATTTGCTGGTTTGGAAGTGGTTAGGTTTGAGATCCACCAGTTATTTGGACTTTGTTACGTTTCAGTTATTTGAATCTGTTGTTATGCCTGGTATTGAAAAATTTGTATAAACCCAATTTACATTGTAGGAGCTTTCACCATTCTTTAAAGCCTTTTTATAGTTCTCTAAATTAAGTAGAAGAAATGAACAAATGCTCTTCAACTACCTGCACTGGTTTCTTCTTTCTATTGCTGTTCGTTTTTATAAAGGCCATGCCAAATTTAGCATGCAGTGGAGGACTACATGAACACAATTTCTTAATTCTTTAAAAAATTAACAGTAGTTTCTTTGATTTTTCAGGACTATTTGAAGCCTAAAGTAGGCCGTCATGAGATAAAGTGGAAAATTAAAAAGGTCGTCATCTCCTAGCTTGAAAGATTTTTTTCATGCTTGGCCAACTGGCATATGTTATTCATGAAAATGAAGTTATTCTAGATTTCTGATTTAGTGGAGTTTTTTGGGAAAGCCAAATTGCAGGTCCTTTGAAATAAGTAACAGACTTACCAGTGATTTTTCTGTGGGACCAGTGACACTGTAGTTGGAATATGAACAAGAAAAGTTTGATTGCTATTTTAAATTTAGTGCAAGTATATTATCGAAGTGGTTTCTATGTATGTACCTTTACTCAACTACAATCAAGTTTTTAAATCTAACACCCTCAGCAGGAGAGAAGATCCAGGCAAAGACCAAATGCATGCAGCGTTCCACCTGTTTTATGTCTTGATAGATCTGTAGTGGCAGCTTCCTGTATTAATCATTTTTGTTGATGTTCTTGTTCTTTCTATCAGCTTCAGCTTAAGTACCTAGTGCTTTTGCATAAGTATTAACTGATATTTATGAAATAATATATCGCAGCACATTGCCTTACAAAGACCTGGATCAATGGGCAGGACCCCAATTCTGCTATATTTGACCTTCTGCTGGCAAGTTGAGTGCATTGGATATGTAAATCTAACGCTACTATGAAATAAAAGGATCACGGGGGTTAATAAGCTGCTTCTGGTAGCTGGGATCTTCATGATGAAAGTCAGTGTTTCCCCAGTCCACTAGTAACTACTGCTTGTCGACCAACATACCTTATGCTGCAGGTGCAGTTAGAGCAGGAGAGTTGCCCAGGTAGATGTTGTTTTTAGGATGTCTAAGTACTGCCAAAGGACTTTCATTTGGAGTAACATTGTTTTACTTGGGAATTTTCTTGTTGGTACATTGCTGAACTCATTCTTTGACCCAGTAAAGCTAGCGTCATCAAATCAGCAGTACGCAAACTCACATGTCACTCCGTTGCCGTAGAAGGTAGTGTGCCCCGAGGGTGGGAGAGCAGCAGATTCAGGGAAGATGCTAAGATAATATCTCATATGGCTATTGTAAATACATTGGGAAATCTTTGTGCAGCTAAACTAAATTTACTTTGCACTGGAATTTACGGTACAGAAGCTGAGCTGTTACCTCATTAGTTGAGAGTTACTTGACACCTGCTGATCCTGAGGTTTCTTAGCTGGTTCTCGTACTAGAAACAATTGCATCCATTGGCCCCAAAATAAATGCTCTATTGAATGTTAGTCTGATATACTCAACTTGAAGTTGTTTCAAAAAACTTGTCCATCTTGAATTTTTCTCTAGCTAACGAGAAGCCTCAAAACCCCCAGCTTCTGGTAAAAGTAATTCAGTAATAATTTCTTTAAATACGGAGTCTAGTGACAGTAAACCATGAATGGGGATAACTGCCTTAGATGTTAATTGCAAATGGTGCTTTAACGAATTATTGTCAAACTCATTCTCATTGATTTCCTCTTCCTACACCAGGCTGCAGGGCATGGTGTCTTTGGCATATGCTCTGCCACCAGAGCCCTGAACAAAATTCAGGAGTGGACTTGGCACCTGCAGATTACAGAAAGAGCTTAAATAGAAAAGATGTCCTTGCATTTGATGCAAGAAAGTTTTTTCAGAACCTTTGCTTATGCTTCTACTGGATATGTCTGCACTTGTTCCTGTGGAGTCCTGTCTTCTGATGAGTTGAATTATCTATTGTTATATGTAAGGGAATAGTAAAAGAATCAATATTTTAATTTTTTATTACTGCTGCTTAGTAAAGCATCTGCTTGAAGATGATCATCTTTTTGGATCATGTAGCCCAGTGCATTCTGTGCTCAAAAAGTCCAGTATTCTGTGCCCAGAAGAAGCAAAATGCTTTCTGCTGCTTGCATATGATGCGGAATTTTGGTTTGCGCTCGCTCTGTGGAAATCAGACAGTCCAGTAGGCAGACTGTACTAGAAAAGGAGTAGAGAGTTAGAGATATTTTGGTGTACCTGTTTGGATTGATTTGTAACTGGTGCTTCTATGTATGATAATTTAATTATCACATTGCTCCAGTGCCTTAAAGCTATGTTGGCTTTCTCTGAATGTATTGCAAAACTTGTTTAGTAGTTTACTGTGAAGTGATTGACATTTTGATTGCCTTTATTTCTTTATAGAACAAGGCTTAGATCACATAGCAGAAAACATCCTTTCCTATCTTGATGCCAGATCACTCTGTGCAGCAGAGCTGGTATGTAAGGAATGGCAGAGAGTCATCTCTGAGGGAATGCTGTGGAAAAAATTGATTGAAAGAATGGTACGCACAGATCCGCTATGGAAGGGACTGTCAGAAAGAAGGGGTTGGTAAGTATCTTGACAATAACTAAATTCACCTTTTACAGTGTTCTCCTTCACAAATTTCCCTAATCATGAGCTCTGCCGAAAAGTAAGTTTATAGTAAATTGGTATCACTGAGATCCGTATGTCTGCCATGGACTAGTGGGGGTAGCTACGGCGAAAGCTGTCAGTTCCTGTTTCTATTTTGGCTTTGTCCCCTGTGCTTTTGTGCACCAGTGTCTTCAACACTTGCTTTCTTGTGGTAAGTCTGTCTGCAAATTTGTAATTTCTGTTTTGCAGGGAGAACTAACATGTAGAATCAGCTCACAAAAAACATGTTTTGCAGGGCTTTTTCTTGAGTGAAGTATTTCCAATTAAACTTTTTTTTTTTTGCTTAAAATGTAAAATAGCTGATTGGGCTGCAGAAGCCTCTCTCAGAGAGAAACCATTTATGTTTATGGCAATGGAGTTTTTCTATCCTTTATGAGTGTCTGAAGAGACGAAGTGTTCTGCTTTAGAAACCTGCTTTTCTGTGCTCTCTAGTGGTGTGCCTAAGAAAATGCAAGGCATGTTGTAAAGAGCAAGAGGATGACACCCTGCTGGCTAAAAGCCTTATGAAGCAGTGAACACTAATTTGGAAAACCATAAGGAAAATACCTCTTATCTTTTTAGTCTTGGACATTTTAAATACAGCTCTCAAATTGTAAAGTCACAAGGGTTATAACAGCAATACTAAAAATTCTTACAAGTATTCTGTGAGAATATGTCATAAGGTTTTGTTCTGTGCAGATTTTGAATTCCTTTGAAGTTTGGATTCTTTGTGGTAAATTGAAAAATATCTCTCTGGTTCTTTCTAGGGATCAGTACCTGTTTAAAAACAGACCAACAGATGGCCCCCCAAATTCATTTTACAGGTCCTTATACCCCAAGATAATACAGGATATAGAGGTACGTTTTCTGATATATAATACCTGCAGGAGAAATAATGTTGCATATTGTTGGTGTTTCAAAGATGGTGCATGTTGGAGCAACGAAGCATATCATACGTATCTGCATCACTACTACTTTGTGAGCTCTGGCTCCTCAGACAATGTAAAAAATACCCTCAGCAACTTACTGCCACAGTACATGCATTAACGTGTTACTTTAAGTGTTAACACCATCTTTTTTGCGTTTAAAGATTTTTTGAACTCTTCTGGGACTGTGGATTTTAATAAAATAGCTGGTTTAGGAAACTTACTACTCCAAGACAATTCCACGTATTGCTGAATGTTCTAATATATCAGTGACACTCACTTACAAAGTGATCTGAGGGTTAACGCCTTAAACGCCAATCATTTAAGATGTTGCTCATTTAGTAACTTACTACTTCTAAATCAGTCACTGCTGCAAATACAGCTTTCTTCAGGTATGGGATTCTTTTTCCCCCTCGAGTGGTTTGATGAGAACAATCAGTCCTACAATGATAAACACAGTAGGGGTATTGGTGGTAAAAAGACTGTAGAAATGACTATTCTTTTCTTTGATATAAAATTTTGCTTATCTTGTTTAAGAGTTACAAAGTTGGGCTTGCTCACTTATTTTAAAATGTTTCTGATAAATCAGGATCATCTTGGGTATTCTGCCTACCAGCAGAAAATCTGTCTCGCTCAGTTTGCTGTGTACCCACCACAAAACTCTTTAAGTTACACCACAGACTGTAATGGATTTATTTCAACCACGTGATGGATGTGAAATTATTGGTCTGAAATTCATTAGTGGGGAAACACGTGTTTTGATGTTTAAGACAGATGTGAACTAATGGAGTCATTCTGCTATGGCAAATGTGAGTTTTTCTTGCTTGGCACGCAGTAAACAAAATTATTCAGAACTCTCAACCTATCTGTAAAATGTATCTGCTGGAAAACATAATCCAATTTTCAAATATTTTTTTATAACCCTTGCTACACAATTTATAAACATTTAAAGATAAAGAACCAAGCATGAAATGTAGCCTAGGCAAAATAAGATCAAACTTGATATTTACTTGTGAGCTGAATGATACACATTTTATTATTTGAAGGGAGATGTCTACTCACTATAAGGAACGACAGAGTGATATTGCAATCCTAAGAAGCCCATGGGATTAAAGAGAACTCTTAATGTGATATTTTCTTGCTTTCTGCAAAATTCTGGCACTGTTCGGTAACGAAAATGGGTGAAAAGATGACCTTTGAGATGAACACTTTGAGTAGAACACTGAAGGAGTTCAGCATTATTATAATTCAGATTTTTAAGTTATTTTTCTGAAACTCATTTGTTTAGGTGTAAGTGGAACATTTGTATAGGAATTATTATTATTAGAGATGGGAGTGTTCCTTAGAGATGTTCCGAGGCCATTCAGCCTTTGAACTGTCACAATCTGCTATTTAATACTTTCATTCTCTAGTTGCCATAGATGTGCTAGTACAATGCACAGAAACGAAGCTCCTGAATTGGACAGTTTTTGTTAGTATGAAATAAGCAGGAAAAAACCAAAACCCTCAGGCTTCGCTTGTTGCTAATACATTAAATGTAAAAATTTTCAGTCTCTCAATATCTGGGAGTGGGGAAGGAGTATGCCACTAAAAATGTATCATAGTAATGAACATGTTTCTTGAAAAACTGAATTTCATTAAGATAACACTAAATACATTAAACCCTGAAATTAGAAGAAAAATTTGCACTGCACTGCCTGAAAAGTAAGGGCTTATGTATTCAATATGGATAGAAAATGCATCAGTGTTTGGAAGTCAGGAAACACAGTTTTATAATACTCTTTTGAACCCTAACTTTCTTTCAGAGTTTCAACTCATAAATTTTTATTTTTCATTATATAATGCTCAGGTGGATGATGTGATAAATGTAGAATATGCAGAGTAAGGGGTTATCTCGTGTCAAGCTTTGAGATGGCGCTGGAACAGTAGAGCGTGCTGTATGTAAAACATGCCATACCACTAGTACTTAAAAATAGTAACGTGAGTAATGAGTGTGGGAAAAGAGTTGTCTTTTCTGCGGTGTACAAAGAGTAAACTGTAAGCTGTTGCCATAGTTTCTGCCCATTCCAAACTGCCTGGCAATCCAGCTACTTTTACATATGATTTCCATGGTTTCTATGTAATGCTTATATCCTTAACGATGTTAAATATTACTGGGGCATGCGGGAAACTCCTGTGTGTCTCAAACTCAGATGGAGGGAGGCAAGAATAGAGAAGCAGAATTCCTGTAATTCTGTACTTTTCATTCCATGCTTGTGTCTATAAACCTATGAAAAACCTTTGGTTGTTAGTGGTTGTCAGTCACTTGGGGTAGAATTTAAGGTCTTTGCAGCTTCCCTCAGTGCTGTGTCCATGGCCCATGGATACTTTGGTAGAGCAGTAAAGCTGAAAGGAGCCAGGACCTGTCACCTCTGGGCTCTTGCCTCTGAACTGCACTTTAGCAAAAGTAAGTGTACGCCTCTGTTTGCCCAAATTCAGGAAGGAAATGCATCTTTGTCTGGTCTTCTAGAGTGGTGAAGTCTCTCTTTGAAAACTAATGGCTACTTCCAGAATCATCACTGCTCGGTTTATACAGGCGGCGCATTTCCCACTCCTGTTTCTTCGAAATTGCTGAACTGGAGGGGGAAGGCAGAAGGATGGGGGTATTGTGCCACGTCAATTTTTTCCCTGTTTACATATTTTCCTTCAAGCCTTCTGAAATACTGCTGTTTTCCAGGTTTCCAACCTGGAGTGGGGTTAGTGTTTCTGCTAATAGTCAAGGGTCCAATAATTCTTCCACCTCCAAAAGTCTATTATAATTTTTCTAATAAATCACCCTTTAAAGCACTTTTCACAAATTGCTTCCCTAAAGGACTATCAAAAGAAGCTTTTAACACTGTTTAAAAATGTAGATGGTGAGTAACAGTAACAACAAAACTTAGCTATAAGATTAGGCGCACTTCTTAACTTTCCTCCCTTTATTCTGTTTTTAAGCCTAAAATCATGCTCTCCCTCAGTTTCATACTTTTCCCATTCCTTCATTTTTCAAAGCAATGTGCAGAAGCTCTTAAACAAGGCTTTCATCTTAGCTGTGATGAAGAATTTTGTATCTCTGCGTACCAAAATGTTTTTTCTTCAAATATTTGCCTGGACCTTTAATAAGATCTTCCTGTTTCTGTCAGAGGGTCAGAGTTTAGGGAGCTAGTGATGAGCCAAAGACTACCATATTAGCATTTGTATAATGATAGAAGTATTTTTATAAGAAATTTATCTTGTGTCCAAAGGACTTGATTTTTTAATATGGTAAAATATATTTGATGTAACACACAAATTTGTCATTCAGTATTTTACCTGTGGAGCACAAAGATTAACTAAATTCTGCTAGACTGTTTCTAATTATAAGAGTTATTAATTTACTGCAGCTGGTACTGAATTGGATTGTGGGTAGAGATAAGCTCAAAGGAGAATGCGCTCTCTCCTTTGGATTGACGGACAGAATTTGAAAAGTAATCCAAAACCTGAATTAACAATTGGAAGGAAAAATGAGGAATGATAAATAGCAAATTTGAATTCTTTCCCTTGGGCTCTATTTGCATTTTGAGTCAAAAGTCCATGTAACCACAAAGTGTTGTTAGCTGCAAGGTAATACAGGCAATGATTTGGCAAAGTGAGGTTCCCTTGCCTCTCTGAAAATTTATGAGTGCCAATATCTGTTTATTTCATGCCAAACACATTTTAGGAACATAATGTCACTTCTGAAATCATTGGATTTGAAAATAAGAGGACATTTAGTGATCTGAAACCAAATTCTTGGAAAGAGGTGGTTACTTTCCACCTCCACTGTGAAGCCAAATATTTAATTAGGTTTCATTTCACAAGAGGTGGTCCAGTGATTTTAAATGTCTCCAAGTCAGATGTTGAATTGCCAGGCTTCTTTAGGAGCTTTTTTAAAGGGAAAACCTGATTTGGGGCTTATCCTAGAAAAGTGAACCTGGGTTTGCAAGACCTTGTTTATGGAGATGATCTGGTTGGTATCCTGTGCCTGGGTGCAGTCCTAAAGTGTTGTGGGGAAGGTCACCTGTTTTAATGGGACTGTGTTAATCGGCACATTGCCAGGATGGGAAGTTTAATACTGCTGATTCCAGAACCCCAAGTCCCTGGATTTTTTCCATATTATTTGTGAAGCTTGGCCAACTATTCTGTTTTCCCCTCAGGATTAGCACAAGTATCTATTTCTTGTGATGGGTTGAGAAGACTTACTTCATAAATGTTCCCCTTATCTTTAGGCACATGGCAAGTGCCCTCATCTTGTTTCCATGGAGACGTAGGTCCACCTAATTAAGATGAGAATTAAAATGTGATTTTGCTGAAGACTTTAGGAAAATGTGGTGCCGGGCCATCAGATAAATACCATGTGGTGTTCTGAATTTTGAAAAAGTTCAGATTTTAGGACTGGAACTGAAATTTTAAAGCCTTGGGAAAATTTGAAAAGGGGGAAAAGTCAGCTCTCCCCCTAAGTCACTGCCAACATTGGGAGATCTTGTTTATGAAAGTTGCAGTGTATAATTTCTGAGGGAAATGGGTTTGTTTAGTACTGTTCTAATTAGGATGCTGGAGGAATTTTATGTGCATGTGTGTGGAGAATCTGGTCAGCATTATACGCCTAGAAATTTTTTCAGCCAGCCTTTGAAATCGCTACTCCACAGGCACTTTCCAAAAGACGTTTCTTAAAAATGAAACTGGCCATGGAAAGAAGAGGCTTTTGAGTGGCAGGGACAAAGTTCTTGTGGTGCTCAGCACAGGTTTTGGCTCTCACGTCTGAACAGGGCAGAAGACTCCTTTCAGATGCCCCTAGCATGGGACAGATCCTTGACTTGGCTTTTTTTGTTCACTTTGCCCACATCACACCTACTTTTTTCACAAACAGGCATAAAAGGCTGCCGTTTGTCTTCTGCAGATTTGAAAGAAGGATTCATTGTTCCTGTTTGAGTACTTCGAATGCCCCTGTGCTCTGGTAGGGCCTGATAAGTACCTGTTTAAATATAACTTTGTATTTTTATGGTGTTAGGCATAAACTTAGTTATTGTCTCCAATGGAACCTAAAAGGTGCAATAATTTTGTTTTTCAGCAGCATTGTCCTTTGTCAGGTGTTGTGTATAGTCCAGATGCATGTGTCATTGAAGTGCCTCAGAGGGCCTCTCTCTGTTTTCATTGCTGTTGGCTTGTATTTTTAAGATTTCCTCTCCAGATAGCTGTACTTCTCCTCTATCGCTTTGGTCCATTTAAAGTTAGTATATTTTGATGTTGCATCATAACCTGAAAGCTTGACATTTTACTGTCTCTTAAGTGTGTTAGACCTAGTTGATGGAAGTTGGTGGAAATGGGGATCCTTTAAGAGAAAACCAGCGAGATCATCCGTGGGTGTTACTGTGATCACTGCAGCTGCAGAGATGAAAAAGGTTTCCTTCATCAGATGCTGCCCTTGTATCTCTTTTGGGATCTCATGCTTTGTAGCTGTGTTTGCAGAAGTGCTTGATAGAGAAGACAGACCTTTCAGGGGAGAGGGACTGCTTTGTTCATCTGCATCCTCCTGTTACGGGTTCTCCTGAGTAGGAGTTGAGAGGATTCTTTATTCCCTCCCTGGGGAAACAGAACAACTGTACCGTCAGATCAAAGATCTAGCACAGCATCCTGTCTCTTGACAGCATCCAGTAACAGATGAATGGGGTAGAGCACGGGGACACGATGCTACATTTCATTTACGTGGGAGTAATCAGTCTCTCATTTCCTGCCTCATCTTCTGTCTCCATCAACAAACCAGTCACCACCACCATCCTGGGCAGTAAGATAGTCCTAATGCTGAATTACTGTTATTTAGGTCTGAAACTTCAGTTTATGTTGCCTTTTTTATCTGATTTGCCTAATCTGTCTGGTGTATAACACCATTTTGACACTTAGAGAACATGCTGTCTTTTCTTCATGCGTGATGAAATGGTCACTATTATACTGTCAGCTTTCTCCCAGAGTGATTTCCTATATTCCTTGTAGGTCAGTGGCCTTTAATGCAGTTTCTGCAAGTCGTCTCCTCTTCCTCTGTAGGACATTAGCATATTCCACTCCAGATTTATCTCACTCAGCATCGTAAGGTCGATCTGTTCTTTTTAAATGTAGCTTTAAAAAGGGTTCAGCAAAGCCGCAGTGAGACTCGGGAATAGTTTTGCTTGGTGGACATTTGAGCAGCTGCGTACATATTGGATCAATCGCATGCAGAAAGAGACAACACTTCATCAATTTATATTGTCCACATTTTGATCTTACCTAAGCAGCTGTAAACATTAGGAGCTTAATTTTTAGGTCTCGAATTCTGCCAAAAAATCATTATTTAATTGTAACACTTGCTAGGAAAAGCTTCCAATTCCTTTTTCTCTAGAGTTGTTTAGATTTTTGGACTTTGCTGTTTATGGCTTTTCTTTTGGTCGTGGAATTCATACTAAAAGTGATATTTTACCCCAAACTGATCTGAAAGCCCATGTAGTGCTCAGACGTGGAGTGGCTGTCAGTACTACACTCCTAGCTTTTTGGCCCTGCTTTAATTTCGGACTGTTCCTCAAAACATAGCCTGAGTATCCTGTGATTTTTATAAATCCAGCCAGAAGCCCACTTTTCAGTTATTGGAAGTTGTGTCGTCTTCCCCCGCCCCCCCCTTTTTTTTTTTGTGAAAGTGGGCCTTTCTGCTTTTATGAAACAAATGCACGCTGAATTTTAGATATATAGTTACACATGTATAAAAATTAGCGTATGTTATATGTTAGTGGGGTATAGTGAATCCCTATTTCTCTATTTGTTAGTCTTGCTTCTGTGATTCTTCATGAAGATGGTTTTTATTCTTACTTGGCTTTTCTGTTTGCATGAAATGAGGTAAATACCAAAAATGAGTTGATTGCTGTTTTGAATTAATACTTGCTTAGGTTTACTTCCTTGCATTTGTTTACTATGGTACTGTTTACTACCTCTTCCCACGTAACATGGCAACAATTTCTTCCATATAACTTTTTCTTTTCTTCTGGACTTTCACTTAGCTTTAATTGTGAATAATCTAAAATATGAAGAATTCTTGGTAGTGGAAAGCGCAAATTCTTTTGACAAGCAGTAGTGCCTACGTTTTCAGATCAGTACTGTATAAATTTTACCTTAAACACTAAAGAGCTCTCATATGAGGGACACAGTGTCATGCAGCTCTCAGTTGTATAGCTGCTGCCTTCTACGTTTCAAAGCATCTTGAGAGTAAAATCCAAATCTAAGCACTCTTCTGAGTCCTGTAGTGTAGCATGAATCATGTTGGTTCAGCTTTTTCATTGACTGGGGTAAGAGAATTAATAGGGGAAGGCAATATGCTTAATGGTAAATGTAGGATAATAAATGGCAAGGTGTGGTGGTGGATGGTTTGCAGCACTTGGTGTTCTCTCTTCTAACAGCAGTGCCAATTTATGTTCAAGATGTTGGTATGGACATCTGTATACCCTGCTGCTTTCTTCCCAGGACATGTTTACTGGCTCAGGTGACAATATGCTCACGTCTTAGTGAATGTGTAATTAGGTGCACCATGCCTTCAGCCAAAACTCTTCAGCTACTCCGTTGAGATGTAAGCTCTGTAGAGCTTACTGACCACATTATTTTCTCATTCATCACTTCCACTATGCAGCTGGTCTGAGGAGGAGGTGTTTTATGAAGGGGATGTTGGATGCATTGCAAGTACTTTTTCTGCCATGCTGTTTTGGCACAGAGATTTCATTGCTGTTCATGTACAGTACCCGCCCCAGTGCTGATCCAGTTCTTGTGGTCTTTGAATTTCTAGCTATCTTTGCTGCTACATGCCTACCACCAGCACTTAACTCCTTAATAGTGGGTTTTAGAGGTGATGACACTCACAAGAAAGATGGTGATGCTCTTTACTTGCAGGGTTTTTATCCCTCCACGGGGTGCTTTGGAAGGAGGCTTTGCTGCTGGCACATTTTGTCATCTGTTGCTGTGAGGCAGTCATCCCTGTGTGGTCAGAAATCTTGTGGTTTGTGCTGTTGTGGTAATGACAGGACAGCTAGTTCTCTGCAGATTCTTCTTGAGGACCAGTTCAAGCCTTCTAGGTAATAAGTATCACGTAGTCTTTCTTCTTCAGGCTGATATAGAGACTACAAAAGCTCTTTGGCCCTCACTGTCTAACCCAACAGTGAATTCCAGACTCAAGCCAGGATCTAGGGGATCAGTATCCTTCAAGAGCTTGATGCTTTTTTTGCCCCCCTAATGATTGTAGCATCCTCAGAGAATCTGAGAGAGGAAAGACCTTAGAGATGCAGGGAGCCTGGTACCATGGCCAAGCTGTCATTTTGTCTTTGCTTATCAAACCCTCTTAACTTCATAATGAATGAAATATTAAGCCCTTTCCACCCCGATGACATAAGTTCATTTGCTTTTGCCTGTCCTCTGCCAGAGTCAGGAAGGATTTTCTTTCTTCTCTTAGAAGAAAGCATGTGAATAACAAGGGTTTGGATTTTAACTGCCCCTGGCGTAAATGCCTAATGCTTCAGGAGAAATCCCTACATAAGTAACAGATGTCTAGGTTCCTTTTTCTTTTTTCTGCCCCATTTGTCCTGCAGGAGAATTGTGTATTCGGAGGGAACAGAAACTCCTTGGTTTATGGGATTAAGATAAACCCACTTACTCTGCAATAACATTCACAAGGATAAAAATGCAATTTTTAGCCAAGGAGCTGAACACAGTGTACATTATCAAACGGGAAAAAACCCTTTTCCTAGTAGATTATCCTTAACACTTCCAATGTATAGTAAATGTTCCAACTGTTAATCCAGATTAATTGCATCTTTTTTTACTGTGCATCTTTGTACCAGAGAATATATTCTGGCATGGTCAAGCTTGGCTATACCTCTGCATCTTGGGCTATTTTCTATGTGTACTTTTCTCTCTAAATGCCTTTTTTATCCATTTATGCATTTCTTCAGCTGCCAAATGGCTCTCCTGCTGTGGCAGATGCTTTGGCTTCGTGCTTGGTCTTTATCCCTTTTATGTCCAGATTTTGTTGGTTATACAGCATTTGTCAGCTACTTGCTGCTATTGCTCTAGTGAGCTTTTAGAAAAGTGTGAGAAACCTTTTTTTTACATGTGTGAACTAAGGAGATAGTGTTCTGCAACATCTTGCTTTTAATTGTGAAAACCAAGTTTAGAGGCAGTTGTCTTGGGAGTCTTTGAGGGGGATCTGTAGAAAATACAGTGGTGGGTGTTGCGTATGTTAGTATTAGGTTTGGTACCATAAATATGGAAATAAACCATGGGTCTCTTCAGCATTGACTCCCTGATGCTTGTAACAGTCCGTAAAACATAGCAGTTTCTCCCTCGCCCCTTGTACGTGCAGGCCTACCTACCTACTCGGCGTGTACAGAGTTTATTAAGATATCTCCTGGAAGGAGGTTGCAGATGAAGACTTTTACTAACTGCACTATTCAGTAACAACCAGAAATTTCCTATAGCAAGAAGCTTTAATGTGGTTGCCAATATTGTATTAAATAGGTTCTTTTTCAGAGGGTCCTCCAGGTTGCCCACCCACTCAGCCGTATTTAGTCATCTAAAATAATGTTATTTCTCTATACGTACACATCTGTTTTCACTCTATTGCCAATTGAAATGCTGCTGTATATTCTCTGTGTATTGTGGCTACTTTCCCAGCATATTGAAAATTTACGCAGTGTAAGGGGATTTTACAAGTTCTCGAAAAACATGAAGTATTTTCCCACAGTAGCCACACCGTATAATGTCTAAGTGAAATGACATCTATTCACAGAATTAAAATGTGCACCTGCATATGACTTACTGCTTTATCCTGCCTTCACATAGATATAAATAATACTTCAGCTTCTTTTATTTGAAGCCAACATTTTCTCACAGGGAGCTTATTAAGTAGCTTCCTATAGTGAACTTCTGAGAATTAAGCCAGCTAGTGTCCTGAATGTCTGGTGAGCATACTTTTACTGACTGCTGTTTTGTTTAGGAAACTGTTACAAGCAAAATTTCTCATTTGTGGTGTTCTTAATGTATTCTGTAGCTATTGGTAATCGCTGTCGCAGGAAGCTGAAGTGTGAAAGTGCTCGAATGATGTTTGAGCACTCGGCAGCTAGAGTAATCCGGTGTGTGTTATGTGCAGCTGCTTATTTCAGACCTTTCCAAGAATGAAACTCTCCCTTAGACTTCTTAGAGTTGAATGTCTGAACATACATGGTTTCTAAAACTATTTAAATTGGGTAACTCTAATTGTCATGTTTTCTCTCCTGTGTCTCTCCTATGTCCTGTGTTAGTATTGCATTTTTAAATATCTTGCCTTCAGATCTGTAATTACATTGGTTTGTGCTGTTAATGTCTAAAATCCTCTCCTGTTTCCGAGAGTCACCTCTGTAGCAGCAAAGGAGTTAATGTGTTGCAGTTCTGCCCTCCTAGCCCAGATGATAAATCTTCAGATAAAGCTTGAGAATTGCCTGTCCTTCCTCCTCAAAACCTCCATCCCATGCTGAGCGAGTCTGCTACCTTCAAGGCAGGAGTCCAAGGCTGAACCAGCGCAGTGTCAATTTGAACGTTTTAAGCCCAGTTCCCAGTCTGACAATCAGCAGCGCGCTAGCTGGCCAGAAAAGCTGATCCCAAACTGACAGATGACTTGCTATCTTAATTTCATTAACTTCCCCACCAAATTGGAAGAGAATGAGAGGAGATGAATAACTTGTCAGCATGCTCCTCTAGAAGCATCTCTTAGTACTTATGATTTAGACAGATTCCTGGGGCACATCAGGTTTGTATTATGACTGTGTATAATTCTCTCCAGATTTCATAATGGGAGACAATTGAAGGAGCAAATGTGTGGAAAACAAAGTGGTAGGCTAGAGTTTTCCCTTGGAGCAGACGTGTTTTCCTAGAATTGGGACGTCATAGTAGCACTGCACTTTTGTCTTTAATAAGCATTTCAGTTGTTTTCGAGTCTTGGAGGAGCTGCAGAGGTGCGTGCTATTGCTTTGAAAGTTAGGATTTGGTTATAATACGCTTCTCTAAACAAACTGATAGTCGATCACCCTCTCCCCAGGTTTCCATGCAGTATTTGGAGGGGGATCCCAGGGAAATAGCTAAATAAATAGCCTGTTCTGGTGCCTATGCTATGATTCTAAGACGGAAAGCATCCCAGCCTGTCTAGGTACTGCAGGTGTTGGCCTGGAGTTCTGTGCACGGATTCTCTTATGATTGTTGTTACAAACTTCCTATCCAGAATTTTACATTTCTTTGAAACCAACATTGGTTGTCTTACAAGTAATAAAGCTGATTAAAACATGGAAGTCATCCTGGTTCTGCTATGAAATGGTTTGTGGCTTTTTAAGGTGTGTCAGGTCTCTTTCCTTAAAAATATCTCTCAGAATGAAGATGCTGAGAATTACACTTCCACAGATTTTAAGGGTGGAAAAAAGTAAGTTTGGATTATTTGAAATCTTACAGTCCCTATTCAGTTTTATTTTTATCAGATTTTAAGGTTCTTAGAGGAGGCTTTCATATGTCAAAATCCCTTTCTAAGATGCGTAACAACAGTTAATAGGTGAAATGACTGGGTAGGGGAAGGAAAGGTCCAAGAACTCCCATAACCTCCCGTTGGACGCAGCGGTTCTGTAATGTTAGTTACTCAGGTGAGGCTGAACACGGCACCCATACGAGCTCCTGGTTTAATCTTTGCAGCTTATGTCAGATGGTCATGTAAATATAGGGGGGAACTGAATTGTTATGAAATGTGTCTCTCTAATGGCTCCTTTGGAAATTCTCATTAAGGGTAGTTGATTTTCACCACTAAAACCAGCTTTTGTCATGACAAATTATAAAAGTCCTATTTCTAATTCATTGTGTTTTGTGTATTTTTATTGGGGGGGGAAGAAAAGATAATTTAAGTTTTATCTACTTCAGATTTAAGGATGGCATATGTAAAAGTGGAAAGATTGCTGTGTATGTGTTGGAATAGTCATGCTCAAGCATGCAGCCTCACGCCTAGCTCCTGATTGTTTCCCCTCTTGTTAGACTATAGAATCTAACTGGCGATGTGGGCGACATAATTTGCAAAGAATTCAGTGCCGCTCTGAAAACAGCAAAGGTGTCTACTGTTTACAGTATGATGATGAAAAGATTATCAGTGGCCTACGAGATAACTCCATTAAGGTAAATACTTTTTTCAGTCTTTTCCGTAGAGGTAAGTGGGTAATTCTGCCTTGGAAAGGTAGCTCCTTGATGATTTCTCTTGTCTCTTCATGGGACAGTATTTATCTGTGCAGGGTTTATGAGGACGGGATGTCTTCTGTAACCCTGCGAAGTTCTCACCTGCACTTTGCTCTAGAAACTTTGGGGACTGCCAGCCAGGAGATGGATACTGCTGACTACAAAGAAAGGCTTGTGAAGTCAGAGTCCACATAACATGAATGAAGACTGCATTTGCCACTGTCCTTAGTTGTGTCTCTTGTCATTGCTAGTATTTTGCTTTTATGCTAATAGATTGCTTTCATGCTAATCATCCATGGCATTTCCTTTCACAAAACATTTCCTTTCCTTTTATCTTTTTGTGATCATTGGTTATTTCACTGTTCTTGTCAAACACTTGCATCAAGGAGACTTCCTGAAGCTAAAAGGGAGAACAGGCCCACTGTTTGGACAGGCTAACTGCCCATGGATTTTTTCTGCTATCTCCAGTTTTCTTCCTTCCTTCTCTGTTGCGGCAATGTTCAAGTCTTGGATCCGTGTTCTTGATAAGCCATTTATATTTCTTATTTTTAACAGATTTGGGACAAAACAAGCTTGGAATGTTTGAAAGTATTAACAGGACATACTGGCTCAGTTCTTTGTCTGCAGTATGATGAAAGAGTCATTGTAACTGGATCTTCAGATTCTACAGTGAGGTGAGTGTTAAGTTTTTGCACTAGGCATATTTACAATAATCTGCAAATATCAGAAAACATCCCTCATATGAATGTGATATATTATCACATTCAAGATATTCACACTTGGCAAAGCAACGCATTCAATAAATGTTTTTCCAAATCTCAGTCTCGTTTTTTTAGTGTTAAGAATTTTGAAGGAATGTGACCTGCATGATTCAAGGCATATCCTGAAGTTGTAGAATGGCTGATGGCCAACTATACAATAATTTCCTAATTTAGGGTTTCTTGTACTGCCTTCTGACATCTCTTAATTATGACTATTAATGAAAGGGTACTTGGTATATATGGAGCACTTACCTGACAGCAATTTTAATGTTACGGAGTTTAAATTCCTGTATGAATTCAATGATCAGTAGATGTCCAACAAAGATGCTCAGATACAGTTCAGTGGAAGGGCCTTGTCTCCTTCTGGTGTCTTGCATTGGTATACTAATGTCAATCTCTAGAAAACTTCTAAAAAATTAAGAACTGATCATAACACCCATCAGGTAGTATAAATTAAGTAGTGATTTTTCACTTCATGAAAGCTAGTGGGTAGCCCTGGAGGGTGATACATCCCAGTTGCTACTGGCATGTGCTAAATCTGAATGAACGGTGTAAAACTGAAAAAATCATATTGGATAGTATTTTTTTTGGTCTGTTCCATCAATGTATACATCATACAGGTTTTAGTCATCCTGGAAGAGTTATAGAATTGTGGTCATTGTTAAGCAGCCCTTTCTCTTAGCAGTGGTCCCAACTTAGGCATTTCCTGGCCTAATTGTTCGCTGCTGTTAATTGTTGCTCGTGAGTCTGAGACATGAACTAGGATACTTCCCTAGTTGCTGTCTTCCTGCCTTTCCCAAGCCCTAAGAGGTGTTAAGCAACCAGAGAGCTCTCCATTAGAAACAGTAGCAGACATGTGCATGTTCACGCTTTATCCATCATAGCCATCATCCTTCATTTGGAATAAAATTCTTTTTTTTTTGCAGAGTTTGGGATGTAAATACAGGTGAAGTTCTGAACACGTTGATTCATCACAACGAGGCAGTGCTTCATTTGAGGTTCAGTAACGGCTTAATGGTGACATGCTCAAAGGACAGGTCAATTGCTGTTTGGGATATGGCATCACCTACTGACATCACCCTGCGCCGTGTCTTAGTTGGCCATCGTGCTGCCGTTAACGTGGTAGACTTCGATGACAAGTATATTGTGTCAGCGTCAGGTGACAGGACCATTAAAGTAAGTTGGCAGAGCTCTGATCTAAATGTGTGTGCCAACCAAGCCAGAAAAGCTTCTGAGTGTTACTCAATTCTGAATAGCCAAGGTGCTCATAGGCAGTTCTGCGCCTTTTTCTTTACCATTTGAGAGCTGCTTCCTCTTGCTAGCTGCTAATGTCTTTATGTGCATAACTAGGCTCATAACATTTTTGTGGCTTCTGTCATACAATTGCAAAAAAGTAAAGCCCATTTGCTGTTTGAACTCGTCTCAAGATCGGTTTGTTTGTTAAATGTGGCACATTTTGTGCCTTTTTCCAAGCGGTATTTTTTATTTCAATTGGCAGTCCTGTTCCAGACGTGAAATTTATCAGCAGTTGCCTTTCCTCACCACGCCTTCCCAGCAGCTCAACCAGACTTTGCCATGTTTGAAGAATTAAGAGGCTGTATTTGAAGACTATTACATACCAGAAGATTTGAGTTACCCAGAGTGTATTAATATAACAAAGGCGTTTCCACCCTTCCCTCTCTAGAACCAGAGCTACCTTGGACTGTGCCAAAAAGCTCTTGGCAGTTTCATGTCCAAATATCTGCCAAAGATCCTGCTGCACTCTGTGTTGGAAAATGAGCCACTAGATACTCTATGTTACAACTTCAATTACAGTTCATTAAAAATGGGCAAAGTTGATTGAATCATTTAATGTTAAGAAAGAAGCAGCCACCAAGCTTCTCTAGGCCACGGTTTTGACCTTCTCTTACTAGTAGATTGCTAGCAATTTCTGTGGTAAAAAAAAGATGTGGGGTTTTTGTGTGTGATAACTTCCACTTTTAAAAATGATTACTAACTTACAAAGATATTCAAGTGTAATCAAGTTTTTCAAATCATTTGGGGAAGTCTCTACCACCTGAAAATATTTTATATGCAACCCCCCAACTTTTCTCATTGACTCGATGTGCAATAGCGGTGCTCGTGGTTCTTGTCACTGCTAGGTCCCCATGGCGCCAGCCTTCCATTAATGCCATGTACCCACTCTTTGCCCATAAAAATACTATGCGCATTTTCATTCCACTGTCCAGCAAAGGTCAGCCTCAGACCTGTTCTGTTTATGAATTCATAACGGCTTCTATTGAAATCCAAAAATCTTGTTTGGGCATAATTCTCAGAGGGGCATTTATCCCATGTTTCACAGGTCTGGAGTACAAGTACTTGCGAGTTTGTTCGTACTCTAAATGGGCACAAGCGTGGCATTGCATGCCTCCAGTACAGGGATCGACTAGTTGTCAGTGGATCTTCAGACAATACCATTAGGTGGGTGCCCACAAGCTGCTATCGGTATGTAACAGTGTACATTTGCACATGTGAAAATAGGATTTCCCTGACCTTTGATGCTGTCCTGCACTGCTGCATGTTCAAAACATCCATGGTATGTCTTGCTATTGGAGCAGATGACATATGAATGAAACTTAACTCAGTGTGAGAGTAAACATATCACATCCCTGTGAAAAAGTGGGACACTGAGGTTTATGTCAAAGGTAAACAAAACTTCTTATCTATTGCTATAGTTTATCACCTTGTCTTCTGCTTGGAGAGATGAGGAAGACGTTGGTCACTGGTTTTCTTAATTACTTTCTGAACCTCTAATCATTGGTTTATGCAGAATAGAAAAAAGTGTATTAAAGTTTCCCAAGATAACTCAACATGTATCCAGCCTTTACTTGTATGTAATTTTGAATGACTAGGTTAATTTTATATACTGCAGCTGCAACACGAACTTATCTGTGAATTGCATTCAAGGAACATCTCATGGTTCTCATGCCTTTTTAAGCAAATTATGTGATATCTCCCACAGAAAACCATTCAGTAGTGTGCTTAAATCACTGCATGTGAGGCTAAGGGACAGTGCTGAACCTGAAGTACTCAAAGACTTTGTCCTCTGTTCTCTTAAGGCTATGGGACATTGAATGCGGTGCCTGTTTAAGAGTATTAGAAGGCCATGAAGAACTGGTTCGATGCATCAGGTTCGACAATAAGAGGATTGTTAGTGGAGCCTACGATGGGTATGTTTTTGAAAGCAATTTCAAAAAATTTTGCCTTTCTCAGCAAAGCATCTTCTGAAAACCATTGAGCCTTGTGTTCCCTTCTGTAAGGGTTCTCTTCTGATTTATAGAATAGAATCATAGAACCGTTTAGGTTGGAAAAAGACCTTTAAGATTATCGAGTCCAACCGTTAACCTAGCACTGCCAAGTCCACCACTAAACCATGTCCCTAGGCACCACATCTACATGTCTTTTAAATACCTCCTGGATGGTGACTCAAAAACTTCCAATTCCTCCAGGGTTGGTAACTATTTCCTTGGGCAGCCTGTTCTAATGCTTGACAACCCTTTTGGTGAAGAAATTTTTCCTAATATCCAATCTAAACCTCCCCTGGCGCAACTTGAGGCCATTTCCTCTTGACCTGTTGCTTGTAACTTGGAAGGAGAGACCAACACCCACCTC
>NW_009227368.1:7520-7998 GCF_000690835.1 Fulmarus glacialis | reverse complement strand
GGTGTGGAACAGGGCCCTGCTGCACCCCGAGGTGCAGGACGGGGTCCCTCGCCATTAGACATGCGTCCACTGTACCTTGGCACATATAGTGACACACGTGCACAGCTGCATGTATCTTTGGGTAGATACACCCGTATGTACGTATGCACGTATGTATATACATACGTACGCGTCTATTCGCTTGGGGTAGACTATAGACACGACCATGGCCCAGCCCTCCAGCACTCCTAAACCGCTCTGCAGGCCCCTCGGGTCAGGTTAGGCTGTGGGAGGGGGTCCCTGCCCTACCGAGGGGCCTACAAAAACTAATTGCAATGTTCTAAATGAACTGGTGGCTAAGCAGAGCGGGGGAAGGATGGGAGTCTTGGCCCGAGGAGAGGGGAGATGGAAACGCAGCGATGCAGAGGGACTGGTTTACCCCCTGCAGTAACCACATCAGCTGTTTGCAGGTTTGAGGAGTAAGTCGGGATCTATTCTC
>NW_009227368.1:0-7489 GCF_000690835.1 Fulmarus glacialis | reverse complement strand
AGTCATTTTTGCTGAAAATTGTTGTGTCTAGGTCTTTCAGCAGATCCTCTCCAGTTCTCTCTCCTCTCCCCCTTCTGCAGTGAACGTTTTGGGAACTGCAAGGAAATCTAAAGCCTGAATCTTTATTTGCGCAGGCCGTTCCACTTAAATATTAATTGACTGTGGGTTACAGAGCGGGGCGTTTACTATGGCAAGTGGGATGACACACACAGCAGGAGATGGGGGAAATAAGAAAAGTACAGTCCCAATATGATTTCTATTGCGATTTGTGATGCCGTGCACCAAAGCCACCCTGCCAGCCCCCGCGCCCGGGCAGGTGGCAGCAGGAGCCCGGAGTCCCTTGACCACTGGAGGGAGCCCATATTGTGCCAGAATGCATCAGAAAAGCTACGGGGAAGACAAGAAATAATAAAATATGAAAGATCGGATCATTGTAGTCAGAACGAAGTGTCTTCTCCAGGTCAGACCACGATCTCTATATACGCAAAATGTTATAAAAATCAGATTTAAATGTCCCATTGTACTTCATCAGCACAAAGAAAGGAAAAAAATTATTAAGAGCAAGGCTTTTTTTTCCCCGCGTTTTGCATGTCAGTCTGGCACCTTTCACCAGGAGTGAATTCATACACCACGACGGTCGCAGACCTGGGCTAGAGTGAAAATGTCCTTGTGCTCCTTGGCTTGTACAATCTCAGGAGCAGCACTGGTGCCGCTGCAGGAGCGGTCAGCGCAGCTCCCCACGTGCTCTTCTTTCTTAAATGTAGGTCAGCACCTATAGACGCCTTCCCACAAAGACTGCCCCAGAGCAGCAGGAGGTTGCCACACTGCTGCTTTCGAAAGAGATTTTGCACTTCTCATAAGCCAACCACCCCAAATAAGCAGAACAGATAAAGCCACCTGCCCTTTTCACCGGTGTTTGGGACAAGCACCCTCATACTCATAATGTACCTACAGGCGGCTGCCCGAGACCAAAAACTCCGCTTGGCAATTGCAGAGAGGAATGTTCCTGGTCAAACGTGGCCCTAAATTATGTGTTGTGAATGTGCAAATATTTGTAATTCAAAACACGCTTTTAACACACAAATATTTCCAAGAATGGTTGGCTCCGCAGAGTGATGCCAAGTTGCTGGAGACCCTGAAATGTCAAAATGGAAGAAAACTGAAAGTGATTTGTGTACTAATATGTTTTCTTGGCCCTGGCAAAATTACCATAAAAAGCGTGATGTAAGCCCAGCCGCACAGACACAGAGAGCCCGTTGTGTTTGATACCCATGTTCTAAAACACTATCTGTAACGGGTAAAAATGCATTCTAGTAAATCATTCCTTTCTTACCTGAGCTCTTTTACCATTAAATACAGGCCTTTATGCAATGCAAATTTCATTTTTTTTCCCCTGCTTTGGTCTCCCTCCGCGCGTTTTGCCCTCCCCGCTCCCTTGGCCGAGCTCCCTGGGAGCTCACAGAGACCCCCCGGGCGCGTTTGCAGCCCCAGCGCCGTGGGCTGAAGCTTTGCAGCGGCTGGTGACTGCTGGCACCACGTACGGTACATCTGTCCCCTAACAGCCCCCTTGTCCTGAGCTGGGCCACCGTCGCAGGACCCCGGTGGGGTGCAGGCTTCTCCTCCAGCTTTGTTTCCCAGAGCTGCTCCGGCATGGGAGCCACCGCTTCGGGCATCCGCTGCTGCCTTTGAACTCCCTCCTTCCCCCCAGCGCTCAGGTAGTCTTTTTTTGTCACACATGAGTAAGAACAGATGTGATCTAGTGTGAAGGGAAGGAAAAGGGACATACGATGCCAGCAGTTCATTGCTCGCAGAGGAGGAGGAATTCCTGCGCTTGCACCGCTGCCTTGTAAACCTCAAATTTCTCAATATGCCCCTGTCTCGGGGCTGTGACCAAAATGTTCGCAGGGGGCTGGACACGTTGAACGGATGGACGTGAGTGTGAGGAACCACACAGATATGGTGTTATCTTTGCTGAGAGAGACAAAGCTAAGCTGAGCAGAGGTCTTCATGCAAAGTATTCCTCCACTGTAGACTTTGCACCTCTTGCTTATTTTTCTATGATCCAACCACATACAAAAGTGGCCTAAAATAGTCACACCAAGCACTTCTTATCAAGCAATAACAAACACACACAAAATTAATCTCAAAGCCTGACACCAGCACCAGCCATGCTTTAATGACAGATGCAACCTCATGCCTTAAGGAGAGTCTGGTGTCTGACGCTGAACAAGGTTTCCTAGAGCCCACACAGGGGGAAGCTACACCTCCAAAGCCCTCCCTTGTCTGGGCTGATGCTCAGAGGCAGGGGTTTAGATATGGCTGCACTGGGAGGGCAGGATCCGGGACACAACAGGCTCTTCCCCAGGTTTCCAAGGGAGTTATGGATGTGCAAGATACTTCCAGTGAGTCCATTCCCTCTGGATGCAAACAGATCCCTCCTGGCCACCCTACCGACAAACTGCATCTTTAGGGTGAACACTTAAATGAACTTACAGGTAATTCTTTTTATGGAAAAACTCATTTTAATAACTTACGTTTCTCTCCCCACATTTTCATGCAAAAAGAATAACTGTTCTTTGCCCACTTGGTGGGACCATGCCCCGATGAGAGAGAACCACATCGGGGTGGTTGTATCCAGCTATGAAATGTCCTCTCCGTGGCGCTGGCCCAAAGCAGAAAGGACTCCTGAAAACATGGTACCCCGGGTTCCTCCCCGTCTCTGGCACAGATGTTTAACATCAGTAAACCCACTGCAGTGAGCATCATCACAGGAGTCTGAAAGCCCATCTATTACCCCTAGGTTGGATGAGCTGGTTCCCCTTTTTTGTATAATAACCCGTTACTTCAAACACTTGCCCAGAAAACGTAACATCTGGATTCAATTCCCTCCCCAACCTGAGCGACTCTAACCTGTATTTCCCACGAGAGAGATGTAGCATGATGCTAAACAGCAATCTGGTAAGGGGGAAAAACAAGGTATTTTTTATTCTTGCTCTCCAAGCAGAGCTATTGTATAAACAAGAACACAAGTGTCCTGAGGCCAAAAAGCAAGCAAGAAGCGCATGACTCTCTACCCCACTTGCCACAGCACACAGCAGCTGTGCTAACACGTTCTGCTTATTATCAATAGCTGTTTAACATTAAATATGTAATCTGCCCCAAACAGAGGGGGCAGAGCCCAGGACTTGACCCTATAGCTTACCCTATAGCTTACTCTGGGGGAGAGGAAGCAACGTTTTAGAGGTTGTAACGTGAACGCAGCACCCCGAGTTAAGTCTAGAGGCTGGGAAAATGTGCTCCTGATAGTAAAAGTGTTTCCAAGAATAGGTTTCTCTTGCTCTGTTTTTTACCTTCATGGACATCATTTATTGGTACAAGGGGTTGGAACAGGCAGAGGGATGACACAGACTGTTCTGGTGGCACAGAGAGTGCTCATCAGCCAGGCATGGCTGCAGATGTTACAGAAAACCCACCAGCGAGTGTGCAAAACCCCAGTGAAATACTGAAGTTGTTATATCTGGCACTGCAGGCTGACTCGGGGAGTTCGCTGAGCCAAGTGTCTGTAATAAAAATCCTGCAGCAGAAAGGGAAAAAACAATGATTACCCAACCTTTCAATGAACTGGGAGGAAGGTGCCACTGCTTCTTTACTGAAAAGGCCTTTCAGAAAAAGTTTTTTCGGAGTATCCTTCAGATTGTTGATTTTTATCTTCATCCCACACAGAGCCTCATGCAGGTATGGAAAGCACTGGGAGCTGTTTTCCCGATGTGCTCAAAACTCAAGATGCTTTTGGTTTTCCTACCTATTTGCAAGTCTCTTATCCTGGTGGAAACAAAGCAGAGTCGGAGGCAATCCTCCAAAGGGTCAATTTGCTGTATGTACCACTCTGACCTTTTTTGGCACGGATGGCGCAAACAGCTGCACCAGAACGAAAAACCTGAGGGACGAAAATTCTTCTGAAACAAGTGGTAGGGAGGAGGGTATCTTCTAGCACCCAATCAGCCATCAAAACAGCGGTGAAGGGACTTGCAAATGCTTCAGGAAAAAAAGAAACCCAAGTCCTCAGGCCAGGCACCGTCCCCTTGCTGCCTCTGCAACACCAGTGGCAGCCGCACGAACAGCAGCCCTTGCTGGGTTTTGCAGCAGGACTCTGTAAATGACAGCCTGACGGCAAACGCTAGCCATGAAACAAGGCAACACGTCTGACGCGGGTCTCCTACGCCTCTATGCCGCGCGCTAGGGAGAGCAGGCACCACCCCGGCCCCAACGCCTCCCCTTCCTGGGAGCTCTGCGGGGCAAAGGCTGGCAGGACGGCACGTGCTTAGGGCTGAGCTTGTGTCTAAGCCAGTGCTGGGCCCTCTACTTCAATGTCCAAGGTAAAAATGAGTTATTCTAGCCAAGAACCTGGATGAGACAAAAATAAGATTCTTGAGCAGTTTTCATGAGACCAGGTGATGGATGCAATGGTAAAAGGGTTTTTCCGCGTGTCCTCATCAAAGCTAATCATCAAAGGAATAATTTGACCTCTCTAAAATCTCCCTGTATTTTCGGAGGGCCATAACATCCACTTCTTTCTTTCTCTGATTAAGCTGGGGATAGTGGCTGCTGCCTTCCGCCCCGATGGTAGCAGAGAACGTTTTGAAGGGGGTTGATGGCAATATAATGTACATTTATTGCCTGCCTTGGGATCTTTGCTCTGATGTGATGACTGTTATTCTGCACAGACTTACCAGGTATCAACGCTTCTGGATTGTACCTAGGGCAGCTTCTGTATTCCTGACAGAGCTGGTATGATTTATCCCTGGGGCGAGGAGGTAGGAAAGAAAGAATTGCATGTGACAGATACTAGTCATGTTGCTTAATGAAGTTTTGCAAGGTGTTCAGGGACAGCAGGATGGGGTCAAATCAGGGAAGGTCATGCCGCTGGAAGCTGCAGTCCTGAGTTAAGACCTGGCTTCTCCTCAGAGCCCGTCACTCTGCTCCCTACCCGGCTGGCGGAGTCGCTTGGATTGCAAAGAATTTATTGACGCCCACCCACCATCCCTAAAGTTTTATGGCAATATAGATCCATTAGAAATCCATTTTACAGAGGTATTAAAATAACGAAGGTGAGAATTAAGAGAGCAGCACGCTCCTTGGAAAACCCACTGATCATAATATACTGCTTTAAAGAAAGTTATCATGCAGTCCCCTTAAAGAAAGTTATCAATTAGTCACTGTATCAGGCATAGGAGAATTGTTCCCTGAAGAGGATTTTAGGAGGAAAGCCATTGACTAAGTGATGAATTCATCAGTAGGGGTTGCATGGCTCCATGGATTAAGATGACATGGCACAGAGGACTCGGAGAGCAGAGCGGGAGCCTGGTGACTCCGGAGAGGTTCGGGGAGGCTCCGTGCACTGCCCAGGCACCGGTGCAGGGTGAGATGCCCACGCTGCTCCCAGGCAGGGCGGTGGCATGGTCAGGGAGGAGACGTGACACCAGACACCAGTGGGGTGGATCAGAGCTCCCCCATGTCCCCACCGCTGCCTGTACCTGCCCACGAAGAGCCGCGGTGTCGGCTTGGGAACCTCATGCTTCCCCCCCATCTCTGCAGACCCCCATAGCGTGCTGCGTAAGAGAAAGGCACTACGGATTTCTGGTACAGATGCCCCACTGAAAGCGGGGGACATCAGAGCCGATGTCAAACACGCATCGGTCGGCATGTGCGTAGGGGAGATTTGTCCATCCCTGCTGCTGGGCTGTGAAACGCCCTGGGGCGAACCAGCGGACAACAAAAGCTGAAGTCAAAATATGAGAATCTGGCATCCACTGAGGCCAGTGGGAAGACTTTAAAACTACATTTTTATACCCTGCAAGCGCTCTTGCTTTCTGCTCTGTTCAGCGCTCCCTTGGCTCCCCAGCACGCGTGGATCACTCTGCCAACAGACTCCCTCCGTCCCAGCTAAAATCTTCATTCCAAATTGGCTACGAGGATTATTTTTTTTCCATGTGTTTTTTCATCCTTTCTCCTGCAGGCGCTGGGAGAATACAGTATTTCCCTGCAGGAAGCTGCTGGTCCTCTCATGGTGGAGGGACCAAGCGAGCTGGCCGCTGGAGAACGTCCCTTTCCTCTACGGACATCCCTCCACAGCGCGCTGGAGGGTGCCGCATCCTCGAGGGTGCCTGTCTACTTGCCTCCTGCAGCCCGGCTGGGCAGTTCGGATAACTGCACCTGGGCAGAGGAAGGAGCGCCGGGAAATGGCTTCTCTTGGTGGACAAACATCACACCGAGACACGATGGGTACGCGTGCGCCCGTTCCCACCCCGGCAGTCTGGGGGAGGCAGCGCACAAGAAAGAGCGCTGCGGTATCAAAAGGTTGTGAATGTTTTCTAAACTTGGGGGGAACCACGGCATTTCCGTGAGATTGGAATAAACTTGCAAAATACTTTGTTTTGATCCAAATCTACGTTTCTCAATGCAAAAACGTTTTGTGAGCAGAAAGCTGCCCTCCCCTATTGCTGCGCGGCTAAAAGGGCTCCTGGGGTGAGCCGGGGCAGTCACCCGCGGCCCACGCCTCGCTCGGCGCGGCTGAGCAGCTCAGCAAAGCCCTGACAAATTGCTAAGCTCTCCTGAGATAAATAATCACAAACAAAAATATTTGTGTTTACTGTGGGGATTTGTCTGTGCATAATTATGCATTAGTCATTACGAGGACTACAGGAGAGTTTTACACATGTAAATATGTTCCGTTAATTAGACAGAACTGCTTTTGGTTTGCTGCTTCTTTGCAGTCTGATCCTGAAGTCATCAAACGCTCCTGGATCATGAGTCGGGCTGAACAAGATACGTGGGGAAAACAGTTCTCTCCTTCCCTGTAATGCCGCTCTGGTTATCAATATATATTCCTTTAAAATACTTCTTGTAGCTTTTCTGTTAAAGCCTCAAGGCTCTTCACGCACAGTGCGATGCAACGCACCCTTCACACTGTTCTCTCCCGTACGTGCCTTCGAGGGGAGAGTCAGATGTATTTCTCAGGTAATACAATATAAGACATTATTTTCTTCTGAAACGTTTTTAAGTGCAGCAGCTTTTAGTAATCTTCTGGCATCTTCTCCTATGTATGACAGAGTCTATTAATGTCATTTGCATGAGAAGTACACAATAAATCATTCATGCACAGTTTAGTACAGGTTAAGTGTAACAGCCTAACAGTGATTTTCTATAAGAAAATCAGAGGAGCTCATCAGCTGGTGTAAATCAGCGTTGCTCCATCAAAGCGACTGAGTCACACAAACTAATCGCTTGGCCCAGGGGAAAGCTTTAGGTAAAAAGGCGGCAGGGGAGGAGCACAATTCCTGCCACACTTGAAGGACTTTTTAGGAGAGCTTCTCTCCTAAAAACCTCTCCAAAGAAAAATCCCCAGGCCGTGGGGCCAACACAGCCCGGCCGGTCCGAGGTCGTCACCGCCTCGTGGACGCCCCTCGGCCGCGCTGCGGGCCGGCTCCCC
>NW_009227367.1:717-13181 GCF_000690835.1 Fulmarus glacialis | reverse complement strand
TAATGATTCTATGATTCTATTCTATGATGACCCTGTCCCAGGTGCAGAATACGGCACTTGCTCTTATTTCAAACGATGTGATTGGTGACTGCCCAGCTCTCTAGTCTATCCAGATCTCTCTGGAAGGCCTCTCTACCTTCGAGGGAGTCCACAGCTCCTCCTAATTTAGTATCATTGGCAAACTTACTTAATGTACGTTCGACTCCTATGTCCAGATCATTTATGAAAACATAAAAGAGCACTCTAAAAGTGAGCCCTGGGGAACTTGCCCGGTGACTGCCCGCCAGCCTGATGTAACCCCCTTTGAGCCCAACCCATCAGCCAATTGCTCACCCAACATATTATGGACTTGTCTAACTGTGTGCTGGACAGTTTTTCCAGAAGGATACTGTGAGATAGAGTATCAAAAGCTTTGTTAAAATCCAAACCGACCATGTCTACCAGCTTCCCTTGGTCAACTAGATGGGTGACCTTGTCATAAAAGGAAATTAAGCTGGTTAAGCAGAACTTTCCCTTCGTGAACTCATACTATGACCAATGACTGCATTGACTCTCAAGTGTTTTTCAATAACTGCCAGAATAACCTTCTCCATAATTCTACCAGGCACCGAAGTGTGACTGACAGGCCTTAATTACCAGGGTCTTCCTTCTTATCCTTCTTGAAAACTGGGACAATGTTTGCCAGCTTCCAGTTGACTCGAACCTCTCCAGACTTGTCACATGGAAACCTGGTACCAAGATATTGGACCCCTTGTGTGGAATTGTTTTGCTTCACAGAAATACTGGAGTGGTTGGCAGGTGGCAACATAATAATGAATGAGTTCTCACAAAGAGAGCAAAAGCTGCAGTCCCCAAGGCCAGGGAGAAACAGGCCTGGGCTGTGCAGCCCTGGCAGGAGAGGGGTTTGCTGTCCCAGGTGACTCTGCAGCACTGTGGGGCCTGTGACAGAGGTGAAACCAATCTCCAAGAAGGACAAGCTGCTGCTGAGAAAGTCCCCAGGGGAGGACAGCCTGTGATCCAGCCACACTGTGGACATCATGCTGGGGGCTCACTGGCTAGACCTTGGGGTCCCAGAGGATAACAAGCTGAGCAGAGCCAGCAGTGCACCGTTGCAGCAAAGGCCAACAGCCACCTCCCCCGGCCCCATGGCAGTGCCCACCGCAGGGTGCTGCTGCGCTCTGGGCACTCACACCAGAACCCCAGCCCCTCTGAAGGACACAGCAGCTCCTGGGGGGCAGCCTCCCCATCAGCCCCAGGGTTGGTGCTGGCCACAAGGGCATATGGAAACAGAGGCCATTCAATCTTTGGCTCTCCTGCATTCGAATTCTAGGCGATCCCTAACCCAAACTGCATCTGCCCCCTTCTCTGCCCCCACCAGCCCCACTCCCCAGGACAGCATGAGAGTCCTGGCTCTGCGGCTCCTCAGGCAGCTCATGGATCTCTCCAGTCTCCCTTCCCTGTACCCGCTGGGTGCCCACTGACTCCCATGGCACTGTAGAGTCCTTGTTTGTGGATACCTCGATTTAGTGCTTTACTTTTGGGGGACTTCTCCTATGAGGGTGTTTCACTTTGTGTGTCTCCATTCACTCCCACCCCAGTGCACACGGGAGGTGCCCATCCTCTCCTGACCCCTCCAAATTCATTTCCAGAGACACTGCTATATGGCATTAGTCCTGTCAGACGTGAAGCAGCCTGACGAGGTAATGGAGAGCTCATGGACCATCTCCACTGCAATTGGACACCAAGAAGAGAGCCTTTAAAACCAGAATTTTCAGACCAGTGGAACCCCATGGTACTGTGAGCTTAACCCCAAACACAGGGAGAACACAAGGAGAATAGACTCTTTAAAAGACCCGTTCTTTGGATATTTCATTGGCAGCAACTTTGGAGAAAGCCCAGCCTTCAGCACTGCATCCAGGATATCCCCTTTTATTGAAGAGCAGGTATTGGACATACCACATTTGACAGAGTGTTGTGCAAGTGTCAGACACAACAGAATCAAACCTCAAGACAAGCAGTATAAACTGCTACAGTAAACTACAATAGAAAATTATCTATAAGTAGGATTATCACAGGGAAAACAGCAGACTCCTGGCCTTAGATAAACTCTGGGAAATGTGCAGAGAAGGGGACACAGGTTATTGTTGGTGAAACAACGTCCATTGGGCCAGTTTCCACAGCGAATCCTTGAGCTCCTGGTTCTTCATGCTGTAGATGAAGGGGTTCACTGCTGGAGGCACCAATGAGTACAGAACTGCAATCCCCAGATCCAGCGATGGGGAGGAGATGGAGGGGGGCTTCAGGTAGGCAATGATGCCAGTGTTGATAAACAGGGAGACCACAGCCAGGTGAGGAAGGCACATGGAAAAGGCTTTGTGCCGTTCCCGCTCAGAGGGGATGCTCAGCACAGCCCTGAAGATCTGAACATAGGAAAAAAGAGTGAAAACAAATCACCCAAATGCTACTAAGAGACTAAATACAAGAAGCCCAGCTTCCCTGAGGTAGTCTGAGTCTGAGCAGGAGAGCTTGAGGATCTGGATCTGGGGGATTTCACAGAAGAACTGGTCCAGGGCATTGTCTTGGCAGAGAGATAGTGAAAATGTGTTGGCCGTGTGCAGCACAGCATTTAGAAACCCACTGCCCCAGGCAGCTGCTGCCATGCTGACACAAACTCTGCTGCCCAGGAGGGTCTCATAGTGCAGGGGTTTGCAGATGGCAATGTAGCGGTCATAGGACATGACTGTGAGAAGATAAAACTCTGCTGTAGCACAGAAAAAGAAAAAAAAGACCTGTGCAGCACATCCCAAGTAGGGAATGGCCCTGGTGTCCCAGAGGGAATTCGCCATGGCTTTGCGACAGTGGTGGAAATGAAGCCCAGGTCGAGAAGGGAGAGGTTGAAGAGGAAGAAGTACATGGGGGTGTGGAGGCAGTGATCACAGGCTATGGCAGTGATGATGAGGCCATTGCCCAGAAGGGCAGCCAGGTAGATAACCCAAGAAGAGCCAGAAGTGCAAGAGCTGCAGCTCCCGGGTGTTTGCAAACACCAGGAGGATGAACTCATTTAGGGAGTTGCGATTGCACATGTCTTCACTCCGGGCAGGGGGACTGTTGAAAGAGAAGACATTGATAAGTTAGGACAGACTTCTCTGAGCCAATCCTATGCTGTTTCCCAAAGATATCCCTGCACGTTGACTTCTCTTTCCTAGGGGGACCTTCATTCAGCTCCTTTTTGTGAGCTCAGGTGTGTGCTGCTAAGTGTGTCATGAGGAGCAAGTGCTCCAGAGAAGTCAGTCCTACACTACTGCAGTAGTTTCAAACATCCCGTGCATTTGGTAGGGTTTCCTAGCAGTAGGTGCCTACAGTTGAGTGAGAGGTATTTACTTCGGTGACCTTGTGGGAATTGTCCTTTATTTACTGCAGTGTGTAAACTACTATGTTCACACTGTGCTGTGATGAAGTGCAGCCAGCACTGGGGAAGGGCAGTTGAACATCTTCAGACCCCAGTCTCCAGAAGATGGTCTGGAGCCAAGGGGTTTATGATACATTTAGAATCACAGAATCATAGAATCATTAAGGTTGGAAAAGACCTCATTGAGTCCAACCATCAACTCAACACTACCATGCCCACTAAACCATGTCCCTAGGCACCTCATCTACATGTCTTTTAAATACTTCCAGGGATGGTGACTCAACCACTTCCCTGGGCAGACTGTTCCAAGGCTTGACCACTCTTTCAATAAAGAAATTTTTCCTAATGTCCAATCTAAACCTCCCTTGGTGCGACTTGAGGCCATTTCCTCTCGTCCTATTTATTTCAATTGGAGATGCTGCCATTGCCCTGGGCACTTTCTTTGCAGCAGCAGAAATCCTTGGCTTTTGCATTGCGCTCAGCCTGAAGACTGGTGAGCCCCTGAGGGACAAAAAGGGGGACTCCCTGTGCCCTAGTGCAGCGTCAGGAGAGCTGGTCTGCCCATGAGTGACCTGCTGGTCACCACACAGGTGCCCTGTGCTTACACCTCTTTCTGTTGGAGCATGATCTTACTCACAACATACTTGAAGAAGAAACTGGACTTTTGTGAGCGCAGAAGAGTCCAGCTTCAATGCCCACTCCTCCAAACTCATTTCTTTTCCTGCGCAGAGGGGTAGCATGGCTGTCTGCTGCCTGGAGATTCCCCTGCCAGGAGCTGTTTCTCTGTCCCCTACATCTCCTCCCTATCAGTGCTCACAGACCCCATGCAACGCACTGTGCGCTCAGCTCTGCCCTGCAGACACCTCCCGGCAGCAGGGCTCTGTCCAGGGACATCTCCCTTTTTGCAGGTCCTAAGGAGCAAGCAAAGGTGATGCTGGTGCTGTCTGTAGGTAGAGGCACTTTATGAGGTTTCAGATCTGTTCATCCGTCAGTGTAACACTTCAGGAGTCTCAGGGTCTTATTAAAACCTGCCGGCTCCTTTCCCCTTTCCCTTAGAAGTAAACTGAGAGCACAGACCCTAGAAAGCTGATCACTTTGAAGGTGGTCCCTGCCTTGAACTTTCTCTTGAAAACCTGCCTCTGCCAATGTCCTGGGGGTGATCAGGAGCTGTGAGCAGCCCTCACCCGTGCCGCACGCTCTCAACAGCAGAATGCTGCCCTGCTGGGGGTTTTTCCTTCCATCCACAGCTTCTCCCTGCAGCGCTGTGGGGAGCTGACCCTGGCAGGCAGCAGAGCCCCTGCCCCAACACACAGCCCCCTGGGGACCCTGCTCTGAAGGACAGCTGTGGGCACCCCTGGCTGCACACCCGCCTTCAGACCCCTGCAGCCGTCCCCAGGAGAAGGGAGCCAACATGCTCTGCCCTCTGACGGTGCAGCAGGGAATCTGGAGCGTGTCCTCCTCCTCAAAACCATAGAGAGATCCCACAGGCTGTTGGCTGTGACAGCTTTACAAGATTGCTCTAAGAACCGCATCTGCATGGCCCTGCATCCAGAGACTTACCGTGTCAAGAGCTGTGAAGATTTCTCCCGCAGTGAGTACTCAGCTGTCCTTCCACCCCAGACTGCCTTTAATCTCTCACTTTCTCATCCCCTCTTGTCGGCCGCAGGCAGTGCCCGTGCCCTCAGCCCTGCTGCGCTTTGCAGAGGAGCTGCTCCTAGGCAGAGCTGTTTCCCTGCAGTGCAGCCCGGTTGCCATGAGCTCTCTCTGTACCAGCTCAGCAGCAGAGGACTAGCCCAAGGCTTTCTAATGACCCCTCTGGTGGGTTTGGTGCTAATCCATGGACTCATCAAGTCATGAGACCATGAACCTTAGACACTGACAGGAAGTCGAAGAAATGTCTCAAGAAATCCAAGTCAGATGCAAACTCCAAAGTTTCGGGGAGTGTTAACGGGTCCCACTGAGGGACATTACCAACAAAGCCTCCCCAAGGGCTCGTTAGAGCAGGAAATTGGAGGCAATGATGAAAGGTAGGCAAAGGCAATGTAAAGGTGGCTCTGGTGCTGAGTAAACCTGGATGTATTACATTAAGCCAAAGGGCCAAGCCCTGATCCCCAGCCCCTGGCAAAGGGAGATCCTGTCCCTCACATGTTGCTTAGGGCTCTTCCTGGGACAGTGTGATGTGGGGATGTGCAATGCCAAGGGCAGGATTATGGTACAACACCTCCCAGGCTCCTGGGTGGGCACAAGGAGGCCGTGAGGCCCTAGTGCTTTAAGGATGAAGTGTTTGCTCATTGTCGTCACTGTCAGAGACAACAGACAGTTTGCCAAAGAGGTAAAGACCTTGGCTCTGTTGGAGACTTTCAGCCTTGCCACAGCCCTTAGATGTCTCCACCACAGGCTGTCCTGTCGCAACAGGCTCTTCTAAAAAGTTTGCCACCATCTTTCTTACAAACCCCCTTTTAAGTACTGAAAGGCTGCAATAAGGTCTCCCCAAACCCTTCTTTTCTCCAGGCTGAACAACCCCAACTCTCTCAGCCTTTCTTCATAGGAGAGGTGTTCCATTCCCCTGATCATTTTTGTGGCCCTCCTCTGAACCTGCTCCAACAGGTCCATGTCTTTCTTGTGCTGAGGGTTCCAGAGCTGGACGCAGTACTCCAGGTGGGGTCTCACCAGAGCAGAGTAAAGGGGCAGAATCACCTCCCTCGACCTGCTGGCCACGCTTCTTTTGATGCAGCCCAGGAGACGGTTGGCCGTCTGGGCTGCAAGCGCACCTTATCGGCTCACGTCCAGCTTTTCATCCACCAGTACCCCCAAGTCCTTCTCGGCAGGGCTGCTCTCAATCCCTTCATCCCCCAGCCTGTATTGATACCAGGGGTTGCCCCGACCCAGGTGCAGGACCCTGCACTTGGCCTTGTTGACCCTCATGAACCGTCACTAGCCCACTTCTCGAGCTTGTCCAGGTCCCTCTGGATGCCATCATTTATTCACGTTGGGTTTGAAACCTTACAAGGATTGACACAGCACAATATCTCGGGGCAACCTGCTCCAGTGCTTGACTGTCTCCATGGGAAAACTTGTTTCAGCTGATGCCCATGGGACCTCATCCTCTCATCATGCACAACAGGGAACAGTCCAGCTCTGTCTTCTTGATGAGCTTCTAGTAGAGGTGGAAAGGCTGTTATTAGTGGTCTGCAAAGAATTAACTTCTCATAACTTAACAAACCCAGCTTCTTCAGCCTTTTATATTGATAAGGTCAACCTTACAAATGCACGCCAGAGATGTTTAGGGCTCTTCCAATCCTACTGGATTTTATTGGATTTGCAAGGGACCTCATGGATATTGGAATATCATCACCCTCAATGCCATCACTTTCTGCATGTGTCACTCTTATTTGCCATCCTAGTGCAATGCACCGCTTTGCAGGCTGTGAGGAGGGCCCATGCTGAACAAGCAGCTATTCATAAACTTTCGGCCTAAAATTTTTCAGGGATGTTTTTTCTGCCCAAGGGGATGTGCCAGCCAAGGAGCATTCTCCAATTGTGCTGGACAGACCACGGATGCACACTGATGTGTTAGCATCCACCTGAGGATGTCGTGAGTGGCAGACCACCTGGCAGTGAAGTCTGTGCCTACAGGCATGAGTGCTCTTGAGCAAACAGCCCTCTTAGGTGCCCTCATGTGCCACACTGCCATTATTTGTTCCTCATCCCCTTGACATCTGTTGTAGGGGTCCCCTAGGTAAGAGGAGATGAGATATGGGGTGAGACTGAGACTTCTGCACTGGAAATGTGCTCAACCGACAGAGATGAATATCATCACAGGAATGCACACTTAAATAACAAGAGGTACTAGGTCTTGGGAAAAGCTCCTTTTTCAGCAAAAATCCCTGTTTTATCTCCACAGGAACAGCAGAGATCCAACTGACAAGTACACTATTTTATTTATAATTAATGATACAAGCAAACAGGGACTTTTTCACATTCACTTCTAAATAAGACACAGAGATCACTAAGGAACTCCTTCCTTCCTCCCTCTTCCCGCTTCACAAACATCCACAAGGCACACGGTTCTTGAGGGTGCCTGATTCAGAACACACACCTTCCCAAACTTTATCCTCAGCGATTCACAGAAGGACAATTTCTACATCATGGTCATGCTACGAGGACTAGGTGCTGGCCAGGGCTTTCTTGAACCCTTTCCTCATGGCCTCTCTGACCTCCCTGATCCTCAGGCTGTAGATAAGGATGGGGGCATGAGGATGGTGTAGAAAAAGGAAAACACTTTGCTGAGCTGTTCTGGGCAGCAGGTAGACAACTATGAGGGTGCTATATAAAAGAGTGACGATGGTGAGGTGAGAAAAGCAGGTGGTGAAGGCCTTCTGCCTGCCCACGCAGGATGGGATCCTCAGGATGGCAGCTGTGATGCACACAAAGGCAGCTAGTGTGAACATGAAGAGGAAGATTGTACTTGGAAAAGACTGTGTGAAAGACACAAATTTGACCACACTTGTGGCTCTGCAGGAAAGCTCCAGCAATGGGGCAAAATGGCAAAAGAAGTGATGGCATAGGAAAGTGTTAAGGAATACTCATAAGTCTAGTACCAAGAGATCAACAACTGTTTTTGATTTTTCCATAAGTTAACCCTACAATGCATTGATTGCAGTGGTGATTTAAGAGCATCCCTTTAAAGGAAAAGAAAAAAAAAAAGATGACCAAAATCTGTGTGTGAATTATAAAGCTCTTGCCTTTCATATAAAGAAGAGCTGGAATCTATGGACAACAGGGTCTGATGAAGAGCTAACACTGTGGAGAGATTTGTTAGCACTGATTTGGGAAGAATAGCTAATAAACTGTTACAAGGAAAGAAGAGTCCGACTGAGTGGGTCCCTGATGAATGAGGAATGAAATATCGACAAAACCAATGTACTGTTAGCAAGATGGGGAAGAGGGTGATGAACTCCTTAGAAACTCTTATCCAGACTCTAATCCTAATAGGAACCCAAACCCAAACCCAAATCCTAACTAACTTATACCTAGCCCTAACCCTAAGCCATCTTCCTAGGCCAATAGCACCGATGTAACTGCAGCAGTAATATCATATAATTCCAAGATTCCCATCAGAAAAAAACAAATTTGCTTATAGAGGTAGCACACCTGGACAGATGGATGAGCATCCTTGTATCACCTTGTCATTCCGGCTCAAGGCCTGGGAGCATGAGGAACTGCCCTCTGCTTCCTCATGATCTGGAGGCACCGCTGTGTGCCATCCAAGTCAGACTCTGGGGTCAAATGAACCACTTTGCAGTTCTTATCGACAATATTGATCGTTTCTCTATTGACTCTTAGAGGGCCTTATTAACTGAGATACCTAGGCTGCGGATTTGCAATTCCTCATGCAGTAGCTCTTCTCACTCCTGTCCCTCCCCATATTTATAGTCCTACATGTCTCACAGAAGGAAATCACCCCACAGTGCCTGGATTTGCCCATGGTTGCTCCAACCCACAGTATTGCCTCTTCATAGCCTTTCTGACTACTGGATCCTCGTGGAATATGGTCTTGTTGTCCTGATCCTGGCTTTGTTGGGTACCTTAAAAAGACAGACTGTAGGTTGCTAGGTTTCAGAGTAAGAAATCAAGGACTGCATGAACCTCACACAAGAGCAGGAGATGCTCTCCTCTGGAAGGGTTGTTTGTGCTAAAGGCTATAGAGTTACTAAAGACTTCCTTGGTCAGAATCAGTCATCCAATTTTTTAGGCATTGGGGCCACATCAATCTGTAGATATCCATAGTGGAGTGACATGTCTCAGTCCTTTTCACCCTCCCATGCATCTGCAACCTGAGCTTTCTCTCCATGCCCTTTCAGATGTGAACCGGAGTACAGACAGCATGAACAACTGGCGTTTGACTTCTGAGAGCCACCTCCCTCTTTGAACTAACATTGGGCACGGACAAGGGTTGGGGGGCAGAGAGGGGGAGGTGTAGAGAAGCCCTTTCTGTTGCTGTAAATTAAACACAGATTGAATTTGCCTATTTTCTGCTCCTCTTCTTGATTTTTTTCCCCCCTCCAACAAGTTCAGCAATTTTCCTTTGACCTACTAGCTCTCTTTTCTCAATTTCTCTTCTTTCTAAATTCATAGTTATTATGGAAGCTGCTCAGATACTGCTAACCATGCTTGGTTAACAGCCATGATTCACACCAACTGTTGACTCCTAAATCCAGTCCTATGTCTCCAAAAGGTCACAAACAGACACTAAGCTTTTACTCCCCAACACATGGGGTGCAGTTCCTCAGGCCACTTTGGAGGAAGAGACCAGGCTGAAAGCACTGCACCAGGGAGATCCCATTTTATTATGGAGATCCTATGAGATAGGCCAGCTCTGAGCCAGTATTAGACACACTTTTATAAGGGCACCACGTGACACAAAGTATGTACATGCCTCACATGTAGTGACGCAAATGCAAACGTTTCTGTACAAAACATAACAACTATGAATGACAGTAACAACAGCAATAATGACAATTATAATGTTAAAAAACCAAACAAACAAAAAAAAACCAGCAAAAAAACCCAAAAACCAGGAAAAAAAAGGCTGGAATCAGACACTTTGGGAGTCATTTGTGGAGAAAGGTAATTTTATCACTACTGAAAAATGTCCAAGGAATAACTTTCTTAATGGCATCCTTGAGCTCCTTGTTCCTTACACTGTAGATGAGGGGGTTCACTGCTGGAGATACTGCTGAGTACAGCACTGCCACCACCAGATCCAGGGATGGGGAGGAGACGGGTGGGAGCTTCAGGTGTGCAAACAAGGCAGTGCTGATAAACAGGGAAACCCCACTCGCTCTGTAGCTGCACTGGCCTTGCACTGGCTCTAATAGCTGCACTGGGACTCCCACTCAATCCAGTAGCTGCATGGGGACCCCACATGCTCAGTAGTTGTACTGAAACCCCCAGTCGCTCCAGTACCATCACTGGGACCCTGCTCAGTCCTGTAGCTGTGCTGGAATCCCCACTCACTACAGCAGTTTCACTGGGACCCCCCACTGACTCCAGTAGCTGCACTGGGACCCCAGTGGCTCCAGTAGTTGCACTGGTACCCCTGCTGGCTCCAGTAGCTGTACTGGGTTTGCACTGGCTCCAGTGGTTGCACTGGAACCCCTACTGGCTCCTGTAGTTAAACAGAGACCCCAGCGGCCCCAGTAGCTGCTCTGAGACTACACTCACTCCAGTAGCTGCCCTGGGACACCACTCACCACAGTAGCTGCACTGAGACCCCATTCGCTCTGTACCTGCACTGGGACTCCATTCCCTCCAATAGCTTTACTGTGACCACACTCGCTCCAGTAGCTGCACTGGGACCCCACTAGCTTTAGTACCTTCACTGAGACCCCACTTGCTCCAGTCGCTGTACTGTGACCCCACTCACTCCAGTAGCTGCGCTGGCATCTCCCACTCAATCCAGTAGCTGCACTGAGACCTCGTATGCTCCAGCAGTTGCTATGGGACCCCACTTGCTTCAGTACCTGCCCAGGGACCCCCCTCGCTCCAGTAGCTGCACTGGGACTCCCCTCACTCCAGTAGTTTCACTGGGACCCCCACTCACTCTAGCTGCATGGAGACCCCACACACTTCTGTAGCTGACACCCAGCCCAGGGACACCAACAAGCCTTGGTCTGGCTCCAGTAGCTGGCACCAATTCCACTCACACACACAGAGGTCTCACCAGCAGCTGGCACTTAGTCCTTGCAGCACACGCACGCACACAGGACAGAGAGTGAGATTACAGAGTGAAGTAGTTAAGAAAAGATTTTATGAGAAGATATAAGAAGACAGGACAGACTGCAGTGATCGGGCGCAGGTCTCGGACAGACAAGCACGCTGGCTGACTGTGTTTGACATGCAACTGGCCTCTTTAATACCCTTTTCTGTCAAACCCCTTCTGTGTTCCTCCCTCTTCCCCCTTCCCCTGCATGTCCTTCATGGGCTTGCACAGATCTATCGATTCCCACACCCCTCTCAGACTGGGGTCCCGATGATTCACAATCTTATCACTTGAAAAGTCCGGTTGATCCTCTTGGAAGTGGTGCCTGTAGTTTCTTGAAGGCCCATCAATTACTGCAACTGGCTAGTTACTGACTTCACATTTGTTTTGTCAAGTCTGTGTCTCAGCATATTTTGTTTCTTGTTTCCCCTTTTTTCTCTTAGTTTCTGAATTAACAAGGTCCCCAATAAGATAAACGTGCTGGAATAAACCCTCTCACCCTCTCACATGCCTGCATCTATTAGCGTGACTGACCAGCTTTGGTTCCCATCACTGCCTCCCAATCAGGTTTGTGTCCTGTATGTTCTTGTTTATGACTTCCTTTTCTTGTTATCCCTTGTAAGGAGCAGACATTCTCCTTCCACACACCTGTACACAGATGAGACTAAGATATGCTTTGGCTGGGTGTCATGAATGAGATTAAAACATTGATCATGCTAGTGCACGTGTAGACGCGTGTCCCACGCGCACAGAGCAAGGGGTCCTTTTGTGAGGGTGTCAGATGGTGACCACAGGCAGAGCTGGGACGGCTGCAGGTTCCCCAGGATGAGAAGGTCAGACAAACTGCCCCGAGAGCTCAAACAGGACCGGTGTTTCATGTCAGTTTAATCACCCGTGTGTTTTGCGAGACGGTCACTCAGGTGGTCTGGAGGTCTGAGGAAACTGGAGGCTTTCCCATCTCTGGAGGCTCAGCTCTGGCTGAGGTGTCTGTGCCTCCCCATGGGCCTTCCTGGTGCCTGTTGGGATCCTGCCTGGCACACGCCAGGAGCACGGGCACCACTGCTTCGGGAGACACGACGTGACAGGTGCCCCGCCCACCAGCTTCTGGTGGAAGCCCCGCCCCCTCCCGGCAGCCACAGGGGCCATTTGCCCCAGAAGTCACTCTCCTCTGCTAGTCATGTACTCTGCTGTGATTGGCTGACATGTCTACCCGGAGGTGCATCAGACCCAGAAGGCCCTTCCCCTACATACACAGGGGCCGCCCTTTTGTTTTGGCCCCCCTTTTTGTGC
>NW_009227367.1:0-706 GCF_000690835.1 Fulmarus glacialis | reverse complement strand
CCTTTTGGTGACGGGGTCCTGCCATTCCGTGGCAGTGCCCTGCCATTTTGTTAAACATCATACTGCTCTGTGATTGGCTAATGCACATTTCTTGACACCATCACACCTGCCTGTTCTCAGGCAGCCTTGTGATTGGCTGGCAGGACTGGCTGCTGTCCCGGTGTCCCCAGGGCATGACACAAAGGAAGCCCCCTGTCATTACATGCCACTTCTGACAGCCTCATTCCCCACATCTTTTCGTCCTGCATTGTGATTTGCTGGCTGCCATTTCTTGACACCTTCATACCCTTGTGTTCTCAGGCAGCCCTGTGATTGGCTGCCCACCTTCTTTGGTCCAGGAAGTGCTCAGATATAAAAATATATACATTTATATAATATATATCTATTTATAAATAAGTGTACAAATATGTCTAAATACATATTTTATTTATTTTTAAATACGTACAATATTTTTGTATATATACTTCCATATATGTATTTCTGTATAGATTTATATATATATGTAAACATTTATAAAGCTACAGAAATTAAATTCATATAGCCATAAAAACATAGGTATAAAACAGATAAAACCTTTCTTTAATAAGAGCTAATGGAGTGAGCAATTAAAGTTTAAATGTGACTAGAAAGAAAAGGAAGAGGCCAGGTCGGGGTCGCCCACTTTACCAAGCTGCAGAACAAGCCCTGACAGATCTGGGGTGGGGGG